>NC_043997.1:25563181-25613181 GCF_902150065.1 Myripristis murdjan | reverse complement strand
GTGGGATGCCATGCCTCAGCAGACAATAAGTCGACTTGTGAACAGCATGAGACGTCGTTGTCAAGCTGTACTTGATGCTCAAGGGCACATGACAAGTTATTGACACTGCCATTTTTTGTTGTGGTATACCCACCACTGTTGTTGGCTTTTGTTTCAAGAAACTGTTTGAGATGAGGAAATCACCAGTGTATGCTTCTACTTAAATGCCCTACTTTCATGATACAATATCACTGTAGCGTGAACATTTCATATTTTCCATAAATTTCACCCAAAAGCCAAATATCCCTAACTTTTTGTGAGTAGTGTATATATATATATAGATATAGATATATAAATAATCAAAGCAGATATGATGTACTACTTCTAACTCCATTGTGTATTACTCTAAGAATGGATATACACTGCTGTAAAACTGGTCAAACTTGTCATCACATAGTGAAAAAACAACACCCCAACTAACTATATTTTTTTCACTATTTTAGTGTATGTTCATAGAGCTCAAAGGGTAGGTTTGGTATTTTTCAACTCAAACCATATTAAAATGTTTATATCCCTGATCTATGACTACACATAGCAGCCTAATTGCTAGCTTAAGTGACAAGAAATTTACCATTCTGCTGCAGCTTCCTGTCAAATGCAAAAGTGTACTCGTTTTGGGCCTCAGAAACTATTCTAAATATACAGCGAACTCGCAGCACAGTCAAATACGTCTTGCAATTGTCCCCCCAAAAATGGTTGCAAACAGTGCTTTCTAACAAGTTTTATTTTGGATCTACAATATACGTCCACACTGATCTGCTGCTAACTCGGCTTATGCTGCATTCACTTTAACTCACAATGTGTCAGCAACAGGGCGTTCAAGGTGTCAACTCAGGAAAGATGGATGCTTTTTTTCCTTTGGTATTCTCTGTGGGGGAAAATTCAGCGTTTTTTCTTCTTGTGAGCAATCATTAATCCCAGGTTGACACTGGGAGCGCCATGGTGTCACTGGTCAGAAATGTACAAACCTGAAATTCTGAGTTTCTTGTTCAAGTGAAGGCAGCATTGTCATGTTTACAGCAGTTTAGCTGTATACAAGGCATTTGTATTGTGGTAACTGCTAAACAAAACATGTTAGAAGCCACCGTTTGCAACCATTTCTTGGGTGTACAAGACTTTCAAGACTTTCTTGATTGTGCTGTGAGTTGCATTTATAATGGTTTTTGAGGTGTGGCAAAACGAGTGCTCTGATTGACTATGTTAAGAGCTAGGGAAAAGCTGCAACAGAATTTCTCATTTCTTATCACTAAACACAGCAGTAAGGTGGTGCTATGTATGAATGAAAAGGATGGGTATCAACATTTTAATATGGCAATGGCTGAAAAGTGCCAAGCCTATCCGTTAAATTTTGATTACATGATTATTTGGACTATATGACTATTTGGACTTAAGACCCCCAAACACCCTGGAAAAGTCAATCATAGAAAATGTGATCCTTTGCATGTTAGATCCCACAATTCATTTGGGATGAAGGGTGCAGAGATGAGGGCTTGAGGATATGAGGTCACTGGGACCTGAGTTGGATGTTATGGTGGCTGAGTGAGGTGCACGGTGATAGGCCTTACCTCCACTTCCTCTCCCTCACCAATGTCCTTGTGATAGTCAGCTGGAGGAGGCAGCCGCACATCACTGAAGGGCAGCTGTCTCTCTGGCTGCCAGCTTTAGCAAGACGGCGCAGGGAGGAAACACAAACTGTTAGCTCATCAACAAACAAACCTAACTAAATTGAAACCTGTAAGATAATGCAAGCAGTCTGTATCAAGCTCGTTTTCTCTCTCGTCACATTTTGGGCTGGAGTGATGAGGATGTGCTGCCTGCGTAATGTTACCAAGCACATCAACACACAGCATGAAAAGTCAGTCCGAAAATTAAATAGTTCTTTAGGTTTAATGAGGACGTTCACAGGATTGATTCTATGCACTGTGTGATTCTATACCTGTGGTCAAATGTCCTTTTACAAACAGCATCTAAAAAACAGCTCTCCAGAGTGCTTTAAAGTTCAGTAAATGACCTCCAAGCATGAAAGTGGGTTTTTACACAGCAAACACAATAGCATAAAATTATCTCCACCAATATGTTGATTCAAAGTTGGTATTTATTCTGAAATCTCTCAAGCTCACTTGAGTGAATTCCATATGTTATTCAAGAGCCTACAAATTTTCAACACCCCCCACCCCCCTAAAAAAACAGGTGCTTCATTCATTCATGCAGTATCTTACACAACCAGCTACTCTTACACCTCCATGTGCTCAAGCACAGAGGAAGTAGGTGGAGCACAGGGAGAAGATGAAAAAGAGGTAGGGCCCATCCCAAGAATGACAGGGGCCACTGTCCTGCCACCCCCGCCCTAGCCTGCATACCTCTGAGGACTATTTTTAGGGACACCCAGCTCCACAGTCTGAGCCAAGTAGATAAAACAGGGACAGGGTTTGGGATCAGGGCTGTGAGGGGGTAGGAGTATAGGGAAAGCATGCTAGTAGGACAGGATGAGGGGACAGAGCAGGAGGTAAAAAACTGTTAAAGACTTGTGTGGACAGCTGCACGCCTAGCACAGGTGGTGAAAGGGGGATTTTGAATGGTAGAGACAGGACTGGGCCAATGGGCTGGAGGACTCAGCATAACTATGGCTTAATCTTCATCTGCCCTAGTAAAGATTATTTATCACACTGTGGACATGCTGGAAAGGTAAACAGACAGGAGTTCTCAGCAAACTTACTTGTTTTCGAATACTATTGTGAGGGAGTCCTCGTGGACATCCTTGATGTAACCCTATAAGAAAAACAGAAAGGAACAATGTTATTCCCATGAATGCACGAGTGAGAGTGGGGGCGATGAGGGGTGGGGTTGGGCGCCTTTGATTGTGTATCTAAACAAGCAGACAGCTGGCTCGCGAGCCGTGCTAGACAAATGCTGTGAATGTAGCTGAAAAAGAGCATCTAGGCCATTTTGGAAGCCAAGACATCACATCACTGACACATTTCTCTGGCTGAGAATTCTGTGCTCGAGAAAGTGACGAGGAAGGCTCTGACTCCCCCTGACAGCACAGACAGCCTGGAAATCTCTCGCTCGCTCTCTCTCTCACACACACACACACACACACACACACACACACACACACACACACACACACACACACACACACTAAAGATGTTTGAGCTCGCTCTGCGTGCGTTTGTTAATTGAGAGACTTCTTGGGATAGTTTACACGAGACATGTGTGCATGAGGGCATGTGAGCACCATAGGGGAAAGTGAGAGCTCACTTGGCCCGGCCTATACGGACAGATCATGATCTACCACTGTTACGAGAGAGCCTACCTAAATGTGCTCCTCGTCCATCATGACCCTCCACAAACCCGTGCCATAAACGTCACTGACACCCCCAAGCAATGAGCGATGGGGGATGGAGGCAAGGGGAACGATGGTGGTGGGTGTGGCATGCCTCTCAGTGTGACACTGCCATATATGGGACGGAGAGGTCAGGCAGTCAGGCACAGGCGCAAGCATGATAGGGGAGAGTGTTTCACCTGCTGGAAAGGCTCCTCCTTTTCACTGGAAGAACTGGCTACAGTTTCAGCCAGTAGAAGGGGCCAGTGTGTGTGTGTGTGTGTGCTCCTTTTACACATCACAGCACTGGGATTTCTATGAATTACAGTCCAGTCGCTGTCCAACTTTGATTATCAATGAGTAACTGTGACTCTGAAGGCAACACTGGATGGCCAAAACACACCAAATTGGCATTGCCTCTGTCACTCTCACTAGAGTGTCCCTGTGGCACTGTGAGCCAGCCAACCGGCCAGTCTCCTACAAAGCGAAAAGCAGGGGGCTTGACTGAAAATGGACCCATCCTCCAGTTTCCAGAGCTCACGTTAGGAGACAGCTGCATGGTCGTGTTATGTCAGGAAAAGTGTCGCTTCCTGAGTACTAGCAGGTCAAAGGGTAGGCAAGCCCTCCTTTTGGCATGACATGACTGGTGCGGGCAGAGAGGGGTCACTGGCGGCCTTGTAATGACATCACTCCATCTCCAGGCCAGCAGCTACACACAGGTCCATGTGGGGATCAGCAGTATGGCCGAGACGAGAGGAGCCAGGTTCATGAGCCTACCTGACTCACAAACCTGCATGGTAGCTTTATCGCTTCCCCTGACCACACAAGCAGACAATAATTATAAAAGCATTCGTAGGGTCTGCCTCTAAAGAAAGTGGCAAGAATCGGGTCATTGTCCATTTATAACATCCTGCAAAAGGCTATGAAACAAAAATGAGTTTAAAACTGATCAAGTCTCTGATTGGTCTCTAATAAGTCTTTCCCTGCAAAAGAAACTGTGTATTAACAGGACGGTGGGCCACTTTACCATTTCTGATTCATAGCTAAAAGGAAACAAAACTGAGTGAGTGATGCAAAGTTAATCAAGGTGCACATCAAAAGTGAAATTCCCGTTATCTATAAAACATCATACCAGGGAAAAGGAGCAAAGCTCTTGTTCCCCCCGAGCCACCCATCAGTAACAACAGATCCCCTGGAACATGACATTTAGAATGTCATTAACACAGTCAAGTATCTATCTCAACCATAAGCGGACAGTCGTGAGATAATGGACGTAACAGGGATGAGTGGAAAATGTCCATTCATGCCAGAGAAAACTGTCACCCAGTAAAACATAACGACAGGTGAGGCGGCATGAAGAGTGTAAATATAGGCTCTTCTCTAAACCACCATGTGGTCAAAGTAGATAGCCAGTTGACCTAATGCAAGCCCGAGGACAGAGAGGAGACAAAGAGCACAAGGAGAAAAACAGGCTTGCTAGAAATAAAAAAAGAAGAGATGGCACAAAAGTTGAGAGTAAATGAAGCAGGGACATAGTGAGGAGGATCACGTGTCTATCCCTAGCAGGCCTGCGTCCTCTTTAGCTAAGAAAGAGGGCATCAGTATTTTCTTTTAAGCTACAGAAAAAATTATTTCACCTACAAGCATAACATAATGAAATGTATGTAAATCTGTATGTTTGACAGCCTAAAGAAACCCCATCTTTGAAGAGAATTAATGTATACAATTTCATGTGAAGGCATAGAGTTGTGATTATTATGTGTTGTTTGAAAACAAACTATGACACAGGAACGATGATGACTGGATGTCATGTGACCCGATATGAAACACAATGGCCAATTTCTCCTGTAAACGAAACATAATTGAAAGAGAAAAAGATCAGCTAGGGCTTCCTCTGTCAGGGCTCTGAAAACGGGCTATGAGATTGAGTCGCACCAATTCAGTAAATTGTGAGGCATAGCTAAATGACTGGCTGGTCTGAAATATGCTGGTTTAAAATATGCCATCCTATCATACTTTCACGCAAGAAGTAGACAACAGCTGTCTGATTCGCTGGCGAGCTTTTGTTTTAAATAGCTTGCACCACATACTCCAAAAACAAAGCAAGAAAACATTGCTTATCATTGTGTACCTTTTTGGAAACTATGGGAATTCGTTTCCTATCGGTTTGCCCGAAATTACACTGACATTTGCTGAAAACCGACCAAACACAGGCCATGCGTGGTGATGACAAGTGTAATGTTACCTAGCTCTATAGCTAACTGGAGCTAGCTACCCAGCCCACAATGGCCAGCCACACTGGAACGCAATCCAATCTGATTTGTCAGGACCAGCCCAAGCTAACATTAGCCAAGTTGATGGCGAGCTACCGCTGGCTGTTAGAGGAACAAAACACAGCAGTTCTGTTTGAGTCAAAAGTTTGAACCGGGCCGCAAACAACGATGTTTATACAGACATCGTTTTCTCTAAGCAGGTTACCTTGTAGAAGGCCCCATTCGAGCCGCGAACTTCCACGGCCAGCCCGTCCATAATTGTCGGTAGATCCCCACGGCTGAGCTTGTCTGAAGCCGCTACGACTCCGTGTGAGTCCGGTACCACCCCCAGCTTTGCTGGCCCGTCGCCGCTCTCCGGTCGCTTGTGGATTTCCAGTGTTTCGGGTGGAGGGAGAGGGGCAGAGGTGAAGGGGTTGGGGAGATGGGTGTGATGGTATCAGCTAATGCGACGCAGACGCTGTCTCCAGCACTCCGTTGCGAAGCTCCCGTCTGTTTGGATAAAAATGTAGGATGCGGCTCGCGGCACCTCCCCGGTCAACGGTCAAGATTCGACGTGCGCGAGGAGGAAAAGCGAGCTAATGATGCTACTAGCTGGTGGATAATTAGCTAGGCTAGCTATCAACACCTTGATCCCGTCAGTTTGCAAGGGATGCTAGCTGGTTAGCTCGGCTGCGTTTGTTGACTGTGCGTGCGGGCGCAGTCGTCGTGTTTATTAATTTCAAGAGAGTCGTCGCCGGGGGTCGTTTCTTTTCTCTGTGGTGCAGTTTGCGGCGAAGCTTCCTTCCCAAAAAAGCTTTTGTGGTGCACTACTGCCCGGCAACTCCTTACTCCAACCACTAGTCCCCTCAAACGCACGCTGATAGAGTGAATCAGAGAAGGACTGAATGATCATGAAGACCCCACCCCTCCGTGGAAAAAGATCCGCCCAACGGAAAAACTCGGCCTATCATTGGACTACAACCTCGACAATCAACTCTCTCTGCTCGATGATTGGTTCAGTAAATAAGGGCTGGTCCTTCAGCGTATCCAACGAAATAACAGGAATCGCATCCTAACACAATCCATTGGGTTTGTGCTCTGTCAGTTATATTGTTACTGAAATTAACTGGCTCCCATGTCCAATTTTGCCCACTCATTGATGAGTGAGGATCAATATGACACCACCAGCCGCTGTGTGAACTGCGCTTCAGCTGTCGCGGCTCGGAGAAAGTTACTATATTATGACCCATAGAAAAGTTACATCACACCTTGTGTTGGTAGTTGTGTAAAAATACAAAAAAAGACAGGTGTGTGTGTGTGTGTGTGTGTGTGTGTGTGTGTGTGTGTGTGTGTGTGTGTGTGTGTGTCTTTGGTCACGCTGACCTACAGAGAACTCGTAATGAGTGGAGCTGAGGCATTAAACCTGAGAAGATCTAGGTCTGAAATTTCATTCTTGCTCATGATCTTGGCCCACAGTGCTGGCTGATAGTGGGATATAGCCATAGGTGGAAGTGTGTTGTAGCTTTTTTGTATACATGTGCTTCTTTTGAGTATTTTTTTTTTTTTTTTTTTTTTTTTAGCTTTTACGGTTACTTTTACTTAATTTACTTATATTAACCTATTTTTACATTTGTGCTTGAGTCTTGTACGTAAGATGATAAGAGGAACCTGGTTCTTCTTTGTTGGCTCTACTTTTTGTCATTTCCAAATTTCCAATAAAAGGTTCACCATGAAAAATTGCAGATGGTCGATGGAAGCAAAGACCATGTAGAGTCAACTGGAAAAGAGCAAACTAATCAGTGACATGACGATGTAGCCTCAACCATCAGATTATGTGCTTATTTACCAGTTTCTATCTATTTTGCAAAATGCACCTTTAAATCAATGTAGTTTGAAGCATGTACTCGCCTCCTTCTATAACTGCATGGGGGAAAAAAATCACATCTAATATAGTGATCATTTTACTTACTATACTTCTACTTAACTAAAAATTCAGCGAAGTAACAGTACAGTACTCTCCCGACTGGATATAGCACGGAAATACAGAAATACTGATGAACTGAGTGAGTTTTTATAGCCCGATCTCTGTGAGCAAAGTTAGGCAAGGGTGCTGTTATAAAAGCAGCAGTAATGAAGCGCTAAGAAGTCCCGATATAGGCAGGGCCTGTTGTGAGGAAACAGCTGTGAGGAGCACACAGGATAGGTCAGAGGTCACGAGGGGGGCCGCCACACAGTGCACGCTCAGGATTGTGTAATGTTCACACAGAGGAACCCCCAGATCAAATACACACAGGAAAGAGTGTGGTGACTAATATAAAGACCTATAAATCAACTCTTTCCTTTATTTGATCGTTTACCTTTAATAATCAGTTTCCAGTCAGATTAAAAATCTTGATCCTGTGCTCAAAATCCACGTGCCTCTGCATATTTCTATGAAAACAAAAAGGCTGAGGATGTTACTGATGCTCCAAAAAGTCCATTGTATCCAACGTGTTCCTGAAGAAATTTGCCTGGTTTCAATATGCGATTAGTTTTATGGTCGGTAATTGTGTACAGCTCCCATTCAAGACAAAGGTGATTTATGTTGTGCATTATTGTTGCTGTTAAATGTCCCTGTAATTAATGTTAGTCCCCAAGAGAAGCATTTCTTGAACTATAAATTTAGACTCTGAATAGGTCCCTGAGTTTAAACCCCGTCCCAGAGCTCAGATGACTAAGGGAGCACTTATTTTAATAATCTGGATTTGAGAGTAGACTGAATTTACAGGTGATTTAGTGTGATCCCTTCAGCATTTTGGAAGGCGCTGCTGATGGAAACCGCAAGGTGGCATGAAAGCAACTACGGCTAACAATGCACACTCTCAGAAAATAAAGCGCATGATTGTACCTTTAGGGGCACAGCAGCAGGACCCTCTAAGGTGCAGTTTTTGTACCCTTGACACTGGTCTCTTATTTGTCCCCTTGTGGTTTGGGGTGGCCAAATACTGTTTTTGTCTAGGGTGTCAAAGGCAGAACAGTGCTTCCATGATCATCAATAATTATGAATGCTGGTGACAGTGTTATGGTGGTAATTTTACAGTTAATACATGAATATGTGCATTATAAACTGTGCTTAGCAGCTGTATGTGACTACTTTCCATATTTACCAAAAAAGTGTAACTCCATCTCATGAGTTGGATGAGAGTTAATGCATCATATGATACCGTAATGATGGCAGCAGAGGTAAGAAGTCATAGCCCAATTCTTTGTGTAATTGTTTTACGTTGGTACGTCTATTATTTGAGTTTACAGTTTCTGAATGGCTCATTCAGGCTGATGTACACTAGCAAGGTCAGTGCCCCATTAGCATTCTTATTGTCATTGATTATGAGATGTTCAGAGTTATTAAGCCTGAATTGGTGTATCCTGTGTATTGGTAAATATCTGAGAAAATTTGTCCCTCGGGATCAATTAGGTATCACACTGTACATCATAAATCCACATGAATAAAAAAAAGTCATTTTGAGAGAAGTTAGAAGGTGAAACTATAACTGAACACATTTATTCTTCTGTCTATTGCAGTGATCCGTATACAGCTGAAGGTATAAGAAGGTCCGGCACAAATTAACTCTGGAGTTAAGCTCTGGAGTTGCTGTAATGTTTATTTTTTCACTTTGATGGAGCTAGGCTAATGACGTGCTGCATAATTAATTATTTTTTATTTATTAATTGATTTATTTTGCTATGGCTGCCTAATGATGCTGCAGCCCATTGTAACTGCCTATTGAAAATGGGGAGTGAGAAATGTAGTGAGAAAAATTTGAGAGATTGGATCAGACTAAACCTTTTTTCCTCCCACAAAAGATATTTGAAACTGTCTCGCTAACATTTACGTAAACACTAGTCCGTTTGATTTGCACAGCAGCGTTTTTTTTTTTTTTGTTTTGTTTTTGTATCCCAAAATAGAGGAGGAGTGACTCCTCTTTGTTTTTCCCCCTCTCTGGTCGAGCAGCTTGCGTGTATCAAATGGCCAATCAGAGCACAAACTGCAGACGCGCGCGACTTGATTCAGGAAGTCGCTGAGCTGAATCAAGACAGACTTCATGAAAAAGTTGTTTATTCTTAGGAAGCACGAGAGAAACACACACCGGCTACGTTTTTTCCCTTTTAAAAAACAACGTAAATTTAAATAATAATGTCGGTTGGTCATGAATCTACGAGTACGCTCGGGAGGGGAGACAATTTGCATCAGCAGGGTAAGACCAACGTTTGTTTTGCTAGTCTGCTAGCTGCTTAAATGTGAAGCGTAAACATACTTTGTCTGTTGTCATAATTCGAATAATTACTTATATTTAATAACTTTTCCTGAGCCACAGGCAGTGTTACGCGCTGCTCTTAATCTTCTGAAAGTGATTTTGCCAGAGCATTGACAATAAGCGGATTGTGTGTCGTCCTCCCATATAGTTCTGGCCGCTTTCCCGCTGTGCGACTTGACAGAAGAAGATCTGATCCAGAACCCCCAGCTCTGCAAGCTGCTGGCCACCCTGTCCCAGCATGTGGACCCCACCGGCCTCACTGTCCCTCTGAAAACACAGCTGGACAAGGTTAACCGCATACACCGTGCTCAAAACTCCCCCACCCCACCCCACCCCACCCCAATTCCACATCTGCTATACACAGAACTGCTTTGGTGCTGTGAAGGTGACGGAATGGCTGCTTTTCTCTAGGCGGAGCAGAAGCTAAAAACCCAGAAACAGCGCTGGCTGCGTGCAGAGAGCCTCCACAGATCTCTGCAGGAGATGATCCAGGACCACCACATCAGGAGGCAGCGTGCCACCCTGCCCCCTGACCAGAACATGGTACACTGAACTAGACGTCCACCGATAGTGCATTGTTAAAGACTGATATAGTAATGATAGTTTGGGGCAGGAGAAAGCTGATTAATCTGCTGATAAACTATCTTTGACTTTATTAGACACTGGATAACTGTTGAACTCTTTAAATCATAAAATAGTAAAAGAGAGGACATGTATAGAAATGAATAAAACCAGAGTTTCAGGATATGAAAACAAAACATAAATGGAGAAAAGAAATTACACTGAAAAACATCAGTGTGATTTGTAGCTAGAGTCTCATAAACATCTGTATTGCATCTATAAGAAAGAGACGACAGGCATAATTTGGCATTGACACACCAGTGGCTGTGTCAGCGTATCAGTGGCGTGTGGTTGTGTTTGTAGCTGTATGAGACGGTGGAGCAGTGTCTGCTGGTGGCTCAGAGTGTCAGGCAGCTGGATCCCAGCGGCAGCACCAGCCAAGAGCAGCCCTCTGTACTGGGGCTGAGTCCCCAGCAGGTGATGGAGCTCATGCCTTCAGAGAAGGTAGGTTATATGAAACTACAGTCACCTGCATCTTAAAGTTGTAATTCGGATTTGTGTGTATATCTAATACATATGCTGTGTTCATCTTTACCAGAATGTGCAAAGAATGAAGCAGAGTCTACCAAGAGAGCTGGAGAAACATCTCAAGAAAAAGTGTTTCAGCCTTCTGTCCTACTATGAACCTCAGTGGGGTAACTAAACTTTTATGTTGATTTATAAAAACCTACTCTACCTTATTGCTCACTTAGTATATATGACTTACATCTTTCATGTTACTTTATTAATGTGCAAGTATTTAAAAAAATAAATAAATAAATAAAAAAAATTTTCCTAGAGAACGAGAGTGAAGGTCTGAAGAACATCAAGTTGTCTCACTTGTCTGGCCAGATGGACAGCGAGAAGAAAAAAGCAGAGAGTCTGAAGGAGATTTGCAGAGAAAACACAGTTCTTCTGCAAAGACAGACCCAGCTCTACCTCTCCGTAAGTGCTCTTTGTCCTTTTTGTCAGTGTGAATATTATCATGACTGGTTACTTTTGCACTGAGGGAATGAGTTCAGGTTTTGTCATATGTATTTTTATTTGTAAACTGGGACAATGCTGCATGGTGATTCTGCACTTAGAATAAAACTGGTTGGTAAGTTCATTTTATTAATCAATTTATTTTTTGTTTTGTTTTTTAACAAATACTGTTGCTTTTCCCCGTCAAGGAGCTGACTAAATGTATTCAGCTCCTCCAGTCTCTCATCCTGGACCACAGGCTGAAGATCCAGACAGACTTGGACAGGAAGAAGTTGGAGTACTTCGAAGGCAAATGTGAATTAGTCTTGCAGAAGATCAGGTAGGGACTTTTCAGTTGATGTGTCTGTCTTATAAATGCATTTAAAATCTTATCTGGGGAGACTTTAAGAAGTGCAACAATACAACAAACAGATTTCTAGATCAGCAAAACGACAAGCAGCAAATGGCATCTTGAAACTGGAAACATCAGGTTTGAATAAATTAGGATAGAAAATGTACTTTTTAGGCCATCATCTTGACTTGTGAAGAGATGTCTCATAACTCCACAGCAAATGAGCACTTTTACCACACAGTTCCTACACAGGTCTGGGAAATGTAGACACGTATGGAAAACAATCATGGTAATTTCTAGGCTTTAACACAAATGCTTTGTAAGTGTGAATATTTTCCTTGTTGCCATTTCTAGTCACGTTTTCTTCTTTCTCCCTCCAAGGACTGAGATGGCGGAGATTCAGCTGGACACGTACACAGCCGACACAATATCTGCTCATAGAAAAATAAGGCAAGCATTTACTAAAGTTTTTCCTTTTCTAACTCATTCACCCTCTCTTCATGCTCATAGCTGAGGACTATTCAGTGCTGAGTAGCTCTACTGGAGTAATTCAGTCTTAGGGTTAGCCTTGTTGAAGAGGAACCCACTGATAGATAATGGACAGCATTTCTCACTAAAGTCTTCTATGCAGATGCTTGTGGAAACTGAACCTTGGCCTACTAATGCCAAGCCTGTTTGTCCACTGCCATTATGTGTTACTGTCATGATCATTTGAGCCATCTGACTCTTTCTCTGCCCAATCACACGGCGGCCTGCAGATCTGTGTAATTTCAGCTTTGTTCAAATAACACACCTCAGACAAGTTTTAGTGTTATTATGTTGCATGTGAAAGAAAAGATTGGGAGATTTTGGATTCACCGTCATGTAGTGTCACACAGGCTGGAATAAGTGGAACCACCACCACCAACAACAACCAACACCCAACACCCATTTCAAACCATGCAAGAAGTCTTTCAGGCTTGGCACAATTGGAATTAAAGCTTATTCAGTTTCCGTAAACTCTGGGACAAATTTGTCCAACTGTGCATACAAGTAATTGGTGTGTTTCCTATGTCTTGCAGTTTTTGTCATTGTGATATTGGTTTTAAATTTCATTCTGAATGGCACTAAAAAGCCTTTTAATGTCTCAAATGTAATTTGTATCAGCCTGCAGATACCCTGAGTCGAATCCCTCTTCATTCAGTTTTCTAAAACCACGTACTACTTTACTAAAAAGTGTTATCATGTAAAACCCAGCATTCTCACTTTGGCTCCCCCCCGTGTTGTACCTCCTCTGCAGGGATATGCTGGAGTCGGAGCTGAAGGCCTGTCAGCTGGAGAAGCAGTCTGTGGAGGTCAAACTGGCCTCCTTTGAGATCTTGGGCAAGGAGTTTGAGGCCCTGGCAGAGGAGTACTGCAGACTACGGCGGGAGATTGACATGAAGAAATGGGCGCTAAAGGAATTCACCCAACACACTGACAAGTAAAAATCAAACCTGAGATCCCCGCTCACCATCTCTTGATGTATTTTGGACATTTGCTACTTCAAGAATCTGCAGGATTTTTGACATTTGGTAACTTTATAATGTAGCTGGTTAGCCTGCTTGCTGAAAGTTTCCTTTGCTACGCATAACTTGATGAGCTTGTTATTTAATTCACTTCTCAATAAATATGCTTTATGAGACAAGGTGGATCCATTCAATGTAGAGTTGCGACTAATTTTAATCAATCCTATGATTATTTTCTCGGTTAATCTATTAGTTTGTCCATAAAATGTCAGAAAATGGTGAAAAATGTTGATCACAATTGATGACCTCCTCAGATGTCTTGTTTTGTCCCAAACAACAGTCATGAACCCAAAGGTATTTAGTTTACTGTTGCAGAGGACTAAAGAAACCAGAGAATATTCACATTTGAGAGGCTGGAATCAGAATTTTCCTCTTAAAAAAAATGACTCAATGATTAATTGACAATCAAAATAGGCGGCGAGTTGGCATTTAATGGATTATTCGACTAATCGTTGCAACCCTATGTAATGCTTCTTTGTAGTGGACATTGCTGTTATAATACATTTCTTTTCTTGGTGCTCCTTGGCACAACCTAAGTAAAAATTCAGCATATGTGATCAGTAATACTCACAGATTGATGTTTTTTTTTTTTTTTGTCCTTTTAGAACACCTCTCCTATATCTGTATTTGTAAATTCCAACTGTGTCAAAGACTTAATCCATTTTTTAAAAATTACATACTAGCAGTAGTTCTTAGTTATTCAAGTGCTATTTGGCTGCAGTTTCCACTCTCCTCCACCAGATGGCAGTATACTCATTCATTATTTTGAATGATGGCTACCCCACATACAACTGAGTTCTGTACTACAGTATGTTCTTTCAATCTTGCTTTACTTGAACATTTCTGATCATATTGAAAATGACCAGTCATGGTACCTACAACATTTAACAAATGTATTTTTTCCACATAAATATATCAATGGCCTATTAATGGTCTCATTAAAGATTTAGAAGTCTGAAGAGCATCTTTCAGCAAAGAATTAATCAAAAATCTAGGCAATAGATTAGTGAAATGTGGCATGTTTAACAGTTGATGTCTCACTCAAATTTTTAGCAAAATTTAGGCTTTTGTTTTTGAGTGACACTTTAATGTGGTGTAAACTCACACATACACACCTACACCTATTTCCAGAGATGATCTTTATGACCACATGCACCTTCATAAAAAAGCTATACCAGAGTTTGCAAAGGCAGTAAAGGATGTCATATCTGGATGTGATGGAACAGCTGTGAAGGTGAATGCCATTGAGGAGGATGAGGAACATCCTCTCTGTCAGAAGAGGCAGCATGCAGAGAAAAGCACTGAAGAGCTCCAGCTTGAGCTAGAGAGCTCTCTGTGTTGTATCACAGTGGACCTCCGTGATCAAGGCCTTTGAGGAGGAGAGGGAAGCCCTTCTCTGAGAGGTGGAGGAGCTTAAGGAAGCAGTCATCAAGAAGGCCATGAACACCACAGGTGCAGCCAGTTCTGAGGCAGCAATCCTCATCCTAAAGTTGGAGGTCATGGAAAAGGACATCAGTGAGAGGATCACGGTCCTCAAAGTGAAGTGAGGACGCCCTCACTGAGGAGAAGAAACACCTGGAAAGCCAGCTGTTAGTCGATGGGAACAACAATTATTCCCCTTGAAAGAAAAATAACTCTTACTCACGGTGAGTTTATATTTAATATATTGATGCTCTGTGGCATTTTATCTCTTTTGGTATCACTAGAATATTCCTAAGATATTCAGCCAAGATATGTTATGACCCTGCATCCCCACTGGCTATTGTATGGTTCTCAGTATTGTAAACAAAAGTCATCTATGATCTGCCAGTGAACATGGAAAGGCCAACACACACAGGTGTAAGATACATCCTACGGATGCGCTGGGACACATCATCAGTGCTGTAACCTGGGGTCATTGGGTGTTTCGGGTCTTTCAACATCATACACCCTCGCCCAGGCGACCCGACCAGGGTTGATCAGACCCCAGCCTGTGTCCCAGCAGCATTTGCCCACGGCTCTGCCCTCTTGATCCATAGCCACCTTGTGGCTTTCTCTGCGGCTTCAGTTGCAGATCTGATGGCCTTCCTCTTAGCCTCCCCAGTGAGGCCCAACATCATGAACACTTTGCAGAGTGACTGCCCTGCAAATCCTCGGCAGCCCACCTCCAGAGGCTCACAGCGAGTTCTCCAGCCTTGCCTCCTACACTCTTCCACCAGCTCCTGGTACTTAGCACGCTTCCTCTCATTGGCCACGTGCATCCGCTCTTCCCAGGGCACTGTGAGCTCCAGAATGATCAACTGCTTGGTGGAATCTGACACAATGATCATATCTGGTCGAAGCTGTGTTGGTGTTATCCTGGCTGGGAACTTTAGCTGTTTGCCAAGATCCACTTCCAGTTGCCAGTCTGTGGCGGAGGTGAGGAGACCGGCCTTTGCCCGTGGTTGTGTAATGGGCTTCTCTCCAGCTCTGTGGAACGTGATGGTTTTCGGCTTATCGTGGCCCTTGATGTTATTAATGGCAGTAGCTATGCTGTCGGCAACTGCCCTAAGCACCTGGTCGTGGCGCCAGCGATAGCGCCCGTCTCCAAGGGCTTTTGGGCAGCTGCTGAGGAGGTGTTCCAGGGATCCCCGTCCTGAACACTGGGGACAGGACGGTGTATCAATTTTGCCCCAGGCATGGAGGTTGGCTGGACTTGGTAGGACGTCATAAACGGCCTGGACGCAAAACCTAATGCGGTGGAAGTCTGCTTTCCAGATGTTAGCCCAGGTGATCTTACGCTGCAGAACATTCTCCCATTTAGACCATGCTCCTTGCTGCCCCATTCCTACCATCCTGCTGGCTCGCACTTCCTCCACACCTGCCCGCACTTCCTCCTGAACGAGATGTTACCGCTCTTTGCCTTTGGCCTTGTCAACCCTGGTTGTTGGGAAGTAGCCAATGCCTGCACGCCCTGTGGCTACAGACCCCACCAGTGCTTTCTGCTTCAGTCGGGACTCGGCCACCTCCAGAGCCTTGTCTGCCCTCCATTTCCTGCCTGTTCGCACCTGGATTCCAGCCAATGCCACCTTTGGATCTCTGGATTCCCTGTACTGCAACACTTCTCGTGTTCTGGACACCATGAACTCTTCAGCGAGGCCGCTGATTGGGAGCTGCAGGATGTTGCTGGTGCCATACAGTGCAGAGCTGCTCAGACTGCGTGGTAGACCAAGCCATCTACGCAGGTAGCTGCTGATCTTCCTCTCCATGGCCTCGACTGTTGTAATGGGTACTGTGTACACCAGCAGAGGCCACAGGATCCGGGGCAAGATGGAATGCTGGTAAATCCAGGCCTTGAACCTCCCTGGCAGACCTGATTTATCAACCCGACTCAGCCAGGCCTCGAGATCTTTGCTGGTTTCCTTGATGGAAGCAGCATCTTTTAGGCTGCAGTCAAAGTACTTACCAAGGCTCTTGACTGGCTGCTCTGTGATAGATGGAATGGTGACTCCAGCCAGTGAGAAGCGGAACCTGTCCACTACTTTTCCCCTCTTGAGCACTAGAGACCTTGATTTCACCGGTTTAAAGCTCATCCTTGCCCAGGTGATGAGCTTCTCTAGGCCTTGGAGAATCCATCTACTGCCCGGGACAGATGTGGTGGTGACCGTCAGGTCGTCCATGAAGGCTCTTACTGGGGGCTGGCGCACTCCTGATTTCATCAAGGGACCTCTGCACTCTACCTCTGCTGACTTGACTAGCATGTTCATTGCAAGAGCAAAAAGGATGACTGAGATGGTGCAGCCTGTTATTATTCCTTTTTCAAGCCGGTGCCAGTCCGAGGTGCCTGACCCAGCAGTGACTCTTAGTCTGAAATCATTGTAATAATCCAGAATAAGGTCTGTGACTTTGCTGGGAACATGATGTCGTTGAAGGGCGAGCTCAACAAGCTTGTGAGGTATGGAACCGTACGCATTGGCAAGATCCAGCCATAGTACGGTAAGATCGCCTTTCCCTTCACGTGCCTCCCTGATGAGTTGTGTCACCACTCCAGTATGTTCCAAACAACCGGGCACTCCCGGGATCCCTCCCTTCTGGACAGAGGTGTCGATGTAGTTGTTCTTCAGAAGGAACTCCGTTAGTCGTCGTGACAAGATGCTAAAGAAAATCTTGCCTTCGACACTTAGCAGCGAGATAGTTCTAAACTGACTGATGTTCTTGGAGTTCTCTTCCTTGGGGATCCACACGCCCTCAGCACACCTCCATTGGTCTGCAACTTTTCCCCTGCGCCAGATAACCCTCAAGATTTTCCAAAGGTGGCGAAGGAGTTGCGGGCAGCGCTTGTACACAGTGTACGGAACACCACTGGGGCCTGGGGCTGATGCTGTTCTGGCTCCCTTCACCACCTCCTGAACCTCTGACCAGCTGGGCTCCCACACCAGTAAAACAAATATGAACGAACCTCTGTTTAGGTTTCTGCTCCCTTTCCTTATTCTGGTCACTTATTGACACTACATGCTATATGCTATATACCATGTGTCTAGGTAAAAAGGATTTATAGCAGCTTAATTGTCTTTGTGTGAGGCCTTAGTCAACTTGCCTGGTTAATAAGTGTGGAAGGGTAAGTGTATTGGATATATCAAGAATTCTGCCAGATGGCCTCTTCAGATGTGATGCACAGTCAGCTTACATAGCAGCCTCTACAGCAGAATCGACGGAATAGGCTCTTGCTGGTGGACTGTATTTACTCGTTAACTTGGCTGCCAAGGTGGGGCTTTGAGGTTGATTTTTATACAAGCTTTCTTTTATCTATGAGCATTTGGTGACACTCAAAATCTGAAATCCAGCTGCTCCTTCAGTGTTCACCCCATGCGCTGAGCCAGTTACCAGGCATTTTTCATGTCTTGCACAGTGAGCCAAATAACACACCCATGATTTGAAAGACGATGTGTAGTCTGTTTCACGCTGCCAACAGAAACCACAGCTGGAATACAATTGGACAACAAAAGCTCCATTTTAAAATGGGACATTTTAGCTCATTGAAAATGACAGAAAATGACAGTCATTTTAAAGGACTGTGGATAACCAAGCCCATTGCTGAAAAACAATTCAATATTTTGATTGCATTTCTTCTCCCGTCCTTAATAAAAGTTGTCAATTTGTTGTTTTAGAAGTCTGTCTTGAATGGAAAAAGCAATTTCTCATGACACCTTTTTACACTCAAGTTTTTTTTATCATGGGTTTGGCTGGGGCTGAGTAGGAAAAAAAAAAGCAAATTTAGAGATGAAATCGTTTTGGAGTGAACACCATATAGGACAATCACAAACATTCAGTTGATTAAAACCATCCAAATTTCTGAACTGTCAGTAACAAGTACGTTTGTGTTAACATGTTTGGTTAATCCTAGACAATTCTTTGCATCTTAAAATTATACATAGTGATCAGATAAAATTTTATTAGGTCGCCTGAACAGATAAATGAGACTAGACCATGTCCTCTCCTTCCTCCTCAAACTCTCCCTCTTCCTCAGTGGTGGCATCTTGGTACTGCTGGTATTCAGATACCAGGTCATTCATGTTGCTCTCGGCCTCAGTGAACTCCATCTCATCCATGCCCTCGGCTGTGTACCTGAAACAAGGTCAAGGACAGTGATTTAGCAATAAAACGTGTTGCAAAACTATGGTTAAAACAATAGTAGTAGTAGTAATTTATTTTCAAGTGTCAGGCTGGGCACCTTTTGGTGCCCAGCCCGCATGGGCTTACAAGACACTACAGTGCATAATCAACAAGAACAATAACATGATGAGTGTGAAAGGAAAAATATAGAACAGCTTCATTCATATTAAAACAGAATCACTCCTCAGGTGGAAATACTACTACCCTGTGTATAATTTGAAAGATAATTACTGGATGCAGAATAGTCATCTATAAACTGAACCAAGACGTTCTAAACTATCTGAACATGTCTTTGGGTGAAATACCATGGAATGAACTAAGAGTTGGATTTTGCAGTGTGAAGTGAGATGAATGAGTTCACTGTCCACAGGTGGATCACAGTATGATCTCCAGGTCACTACATACCAGTGGAGGAAGGCCTTGCGGCGGAACATGGCGGTGAACTGCTCGGAGATGCGCCTGATCAGCTCCTGGATGGCTGTGCTGTTGCCGATGAAGGTGGCAGCCATCTTAAGGCCACGAGGTGGGATGTCACACACGGCTGTCTTCACGTTGTTAGGGATCCACTCTACAAAGTAGCTGCTGTTCTTGTTCTGCATGTTCAACATCTGCTCCTCCACCTCCTTCATGGACATGTGGCCGCGGAAGACGGCGGCAACGGTGAGGTAGCGGCCATGGCGCGGGTTGCAGGCTGCCATCATGTTCTTGGCATCAAACATCTGTTGAGTGAGTTCGGGCACTGTCAGTGCTCTGGAAAATGAAAACACAAGTGTGAATCTGAGGAATAGAAATTATTTTTTGGACAAATAGCTAATCATATGATCAAACTACCAAAAAGTCAAATAACCTCCTGCTCCAGCCTCAGTACCTGTACTGCTGGCTGCCACGGCTTGTCAGGGGGGCAAAGCCTGGCATAAAGAAATGCAGCCTTGGGAAAGGCACCATGTTGACGGTCAGTTTCCTCAGATCAGCATTAAGCTGGCCGGGGAAACGCAGGCAGGTGGTCACACCGCTCATGGTGGCCGAGACAAGGTGGTTGAGGTCAGCGTAGGCGGGCGTGATGAGTTTGAGCGTGCGGAAGCAGATGTCGTACAGGGCCTCATTATCGATGCAGAAGGTCTCGTCCGTGTTTTCCACCAGCTGGTGGACAGACAGCGTGGCGTTGTAGGGCTCCACCACTGTGTCTGATACCTGGAGGAGCAGGAGGGGGAGAGACAAAGGGGATAAGATGGAGTAGAGAAAACAAGAGGAAGGAAGGTGGAGTTGGGAGACGGCTGATGACTGGAATGCTAGGGTTACGGTGACAGAAAAGGACAGATCTGTATTTTAAATTCAAAAGTTGCATTCTAATGACACCAATTTATCAACCATATATCCCATGCACACCCTAAATATCACTGAGTCTCTGGCTAATCCAACTAGCTAGCTAGTCACGTTTCTTAGAGGTAACACCAAATTTAAAAAAATAACAAGAAAATATATGAAAATAACAAATGAAATAATGTGAGTGTTCAACAAAAAAAGGAACAAGTGAAGGGGGTTTAATATTTTTGCAAGGCACTGCACGGGCATCTAACACCTTGATGGATCTGTGCTCTTGTACCTTAGGTGAGGGCACCACACTGAAGGTGTTCATGATCCTGTCGGGATATTCCTCTCGGATTTTGCTGATGAGCAGGGTGCCCATCCCCGAGCCAGTGCCTCCGCCCAGAGAATGTGTGAGCTGGAAGCCCTGCAGGCAGTCACAGTTCTCTGCCTCTTTCCTCACCACATCCATTACCGAGTCCACCAGCTCGGCTCCCTCGGTGTAGTGGCCCTTAGCCCAATTGTTACCTGCTCCGCTCTGACCTGTAGAACACATTAACACAGAAATTTATCACTGCTATCACATGAAAACATCCCAACTCTTATTTGACTTGAAACACTACTTGGACAGATTGCCTCTAATGAATGAAAATACATTGCTTATTTTGTTCAGAACCCTGTATCACAATCTTCTAGTATTATCAGCCTGGTGCAGATGAAGGACCACATTAAAATTCTCACCAAAGACAAAGTTGTCTGGTCTGAACACCTGCCCAAAGGGACCAGACCTGACAGAGTCCATGGTGCCTGGCTCCAGGTCCACCAGCACAGCTCGAGGAACATACTTGCCACCTGGTTATGCAAAAACACAGGGATAGAAAAAAATTACAGAAAGGAGGATATATGAAATAATTTACACTCATCAACACGGGCTGCACAATATGAACAAAATTTCATGCCCTCGACATTTATTTCAAATATCTCAATAGCGATATAATATGACTATGGGTTAATACTTATAAAGTGTAGCAGCAGTGAAAATTACACAATCTTCAAAAAACAGACCAAATACCCACAGAAAGTTCAGTTACTTCACAAAGTATTTTATTGATCAGAACAGACCAATCAGTGTGTAAGGCTATCCCGAACCCTAAATTTGATATTGTCCATATCGTTGCCTTTGGATATATTAATATCTTGCATGTTCATATCCAGATAACAATATGATAACAATATAAGACCCAGAAGAAAATAGTTTTTTTCTAGATATTTAAGTACTGTGATTGAAAGAAACATGTTGCAACATTTTTTTTTTAATTTTATCATCCATCCCTTGTAGCAGATATCAGATCTTGGTTGATCACAGAATGTAAAACACAATATAATGATATTTTATTCATTTTTGTGTGGATTTCTTTTCATTTCATGAACATTACAGAAGATGAAGAGAGTTATATGAAGGAAACACGTGTACACTGAAACATCATAGAACTAACATCTCATAGTGGAGCGTTTTGATAAAACTGCATTCTTGATAGTCACCCAACAACAGGAAGCAGCATTTTGTTCTTGAAACACACAAAATCATGTTGCATTTGATGCAACATGTGACAAATTTTTGACAAATGTTTTCCCTTTGCATCCTTCCCTTCTGCACCGTGACACATGTGCTGCCTACTCCATTGTTGGCAAATGGAGTGCCCCATATTTTTTCACACTGCCACTGGGCTGCTGTTCAACAGGCCTCCTCTTCTTTGTTGGAATGCACTCTTCATCATCAGTGCTCTTCTCATCATCATCACTGGCCACCTTGTCAGCCTGTTGACCTCCCTGTGCCTGACTAATCATCTCTTCAGCCAGCAGAAGCTTTAAGTCAAAATACTGCATCCTCTCCTCTGGTCTCCAAGAGACTTAGTGGTCTCTTCCTCTGTTTTTGTAGCTTGGTGTCATCTGACATCTTTGACATGCACAGTGCAATGATTCTATTCTTCATAATGGTCACTGGTCCCAGGAGACCATTTGCTTTCAACATATCCAGTGCTTTGATAGAGGTGAAATACCTGTCAAAGTACAGGTGTATTCCTCTTGGAAGAGACTGTGCCATCCGTGCGACTGCGTACCCTCCGATTCCCAGCTGCTGGTCAGTGAACGTATTCTTGCCTTTGTAAACTTCAAAATCCAGCACCAGACCATTGGGACTGGCAAGCACAAACACTTTCAGTCCTGTGCGATTTGGTTTCCAAGGCACAAACTGTCGTACAGGACACTGGCCTGTGAAGGGAATCATCGGTTCATTTACACAGGCCTTCCCCGGCCTTGGCAGATTGGGGCAGCCTTGTTGCACTCTGTTTAAGAGAGGTCTCACGTTCCAGAGTGCATAACACTTCTCATCAGAGACATCAAGATGGGGGCCTGGATGGAATGCCTCATCTTGAAGAATCCAGTTGTGATGATTGTAGCCAACATTGTCTTGAGAATTGTTCTCTTCCACAACAGGGTAGAAACTTAGGTGATAAAGAAAGGCGGGCCGGCCGCGGCACCGGTTGGCGGGCCGGCCCGCCTTTCTTTATCACCAGTCGGCGTCAAGCGGGCCAGCCGGTCAGCGAGCCGGAGCTGTCAGTTGTTAGCCTACATTTGTTAGCCTACATTACGTTTTTGCTACTTTTTTTTAAATGGACAAAATCTTGTTTGAATAAAAAAGCCACCGGCCGGCAGCAGGTGGGCTGGCCGAGGCACCGGTCGGCGTCAAGCGGGCCAGCCGGTCGGCGACCTGACGCTGACCGGTGCCACGGCCGACCCGCCTGAAGCCATCATCATCGTCTTCACAGATGCTCTGCCATCTGTGCTTAGTGGTCACATTTCCATTTCCATTTGTAAGAAAAATGTAAACTAGGCTACACAACAGAAAAACCCAACAAAAAACTCAGCAAGCAAATCAATTTCTTCCATAATCCCTCCAGAAACTAATGTTTGTAAATAATAGCCTACTGGCTGAAGGTTTAATGGTTGACACTTGTCACTTGTCAGTTTGTAGCAGCCTGGTTAACTGACATTCTAACGGACCAATCACGAAGGAACCGTGAATTTCACGGCACGGCGCGGCACGGCACTATAGTGGAAAAACGCTATTATTAGAGGTCTCAGACTCATATCCCCCACAGAGGACAAAAATGAATTGCTGGGTGTCAGAAGGATGACGCTCAGTCCTACCATCAACAACACACTAATTTTACAGGTGTATATTAAAGGTATGGGTTATGGATTTGAGTCTAGAGAAAGTACACACAGAGATAAACAAGGGTTAGCCACCCTGCCAAACCAAGTCAAGGGAAACTGAGAGACAGCAAGGAAACATACGACACTATTACCCAGAAGTTCAAATGTAAAGGACGGTTACATTATGGATACTGTAGGGCGAAGGGACGTCATGACTATGGCTTGGTAACGGTTGGAAACTTTACCTGTTGCCTCGTTGAAATAGACGCTGATTCTCTCCAACTGCAGCTCGTTGTCTCCTTGGTAGGTTCCCGTAGGGTCGATGCCATGTTCGTCGCTTATCACTTCCCAAAACTAGAAACAGGGCAGCGAATGAAGGACAGGTGTTGAGTTAGGGTAGTTGGCTAACCGGCATTAGACAGCTTACCTTGTGCAAAGCTTAACGACAAAGGTAACATTGGCTCTGTGGCTAAGACGGAGTTAACGGTCGTTAAACGTCGATAACCTGTCCAACGTTTTTTTCCCCAATAACTGTCCAATTTTTTTACTCAAGGTGATTCCAACCTTCGCTCCAATTTGGTTTCCACACTGACCCGCCTGTAGATGCACAATTTCTCTCATTTTTCCCCAAATTGAATAACTTGCGAACAACAACTGAACTAGGGCCAAACTACTCCCTCTCCTGCGTTCCCACAACGGACTAACCTGGATCGGTAGGCTTTTGTCAAACCCAAATGGTCAATGAACGCAATTGGTTAAGCTAAACATCAGTCATGTGATCCCTGTATTTAATTGGCCGATACAGTCTCAGGCATACACAGTTATTTGGGGTGGGATCTCCGTTGCCAGTGGTGACAGATATGGCATCATTATACCTGGGGCGGCAATTGGTGTGCGTGTGTGAATGTTGGGACAAATAAATCATCCACATCGTTAACTTTACATAGACTTTCTCAATTAAAAAACACCCTTTGACGAAATGTGTTTAATTCTTGGATGATTTACTGCTGTAACGATGTCGATGTGTCCTTGCTACCTCACCTATCACGTTGTCAGCATGTGGTCAAGGATGTGGAGTCCCTCAAAAAACCCTTGAAAGACGATTACCCTCTAAAACTGCCCTCAGGAGAGAGCTTTAAGAGAGATAATAGAGATATCTTGACAGTGTGTTGACCTCCCTTTTTGACTTTGTCGAGAGATTTTTGGAATCCAGCCCACAATAGCGAGACAACTAGTGAACAGCTTTGACTGAAATGAGTTGACAATGTGCTGCTGTGCTACCTCTATGCCACTAGATGGCGATGTGCCCTAAACAATTGAAGTTAGTCTCAGCAGCCAGTCGGAGATGATTTTGAGCTAGAGGGACAGCAGCTGCATTTTGACATGATATAGCAAGGTAAGGACGGGTATTACTTAATTAATACCATGATATTAATTAAGGTTTGATTCCATTCAAATGTCGCAGAGCCTTTCTCGTGAGCCACTCTCCACATGTTATACATAAATGAATGTCATCATTAACACCTGTACATACCCCAGTAATTCATGTCAAAATAGCTGCTGTGAAAAAGAGTCTAAATGGTCACAGTTCAAACATGTTTGGCTGTGTTTTCAGCAGACTAGCAAAGTCTCTTGCATATGGGAGCCTACTTTTTATGATCAGAAGCTCAGTGCCTAGAAAATATTATTTGATGCTTAATATGTGTGTTTGTTAGAAATTGCGAGAGTCTAGAGTCTAGAGTTCAAAAAGAGCTGGATTCAAAAGGGTTGGGTTTGATCATTCCTATAGATGTCCATTATTAAAAAAAAAAATGATAAAGGTTAAACAATAAGAAAAAAATATAAAAGATATAAAAAATTTCCAGCTAGTGGCATGACAGAGTTGAACTGAAAATGAGTCAATTTAATATGACTTTTAAACTTCAACTGAAAAAACAAACAAACAAACAAACAAAAAAAAAAAAAACATGTAAATGCTATTAAAAATCTTTAAAGTCTGAACTGTGTCGATAGCTTAAATAGCTCCAACGTTATGAGAGCAATAATTAGGTGGAGAAATAATACAGGAAAGGGTATGATAGCGTCATTTACAGGCCAAGTTAAATTCCTTAAATTCCTTTCTTCAATCAGTGAATGCTCCTGATATGAGATTTTTTTTTTTTTTGGCATAACACCATTAGAGGAAGGCATCTCATTTCTTGATCAATGGATTATGTAGTAAACTAACGATCTTTGGTGCAGTCGGCTTAACAAGACGACAGACGAAAATAGGCAGGAGTGAGACGTCTCGCATCGCCTGCCGGCTCCCCTCATCTCTGGCCGCCTCTCATCAGCAGCAGCTCAGCCCCGCCTCGCGACGCAAACCGCTGGCTGGTCCTCCAACGAGCCGCATCTGGCTGTCACCAGTACTGCTGCTGCGGTTCCACGGCATGCCCGTACACACACCGGGACTAACGGAGCGGATTTTAACCACAAGGGTACTATGTCCGAGGTGCGAAAATTCACCAAGAGGCTGAGCAAACCCGGTACGGCTGCGGAAGTCAGGCAAAGCGTGTCGGAGGCTGTGAGGACCTCGGTGGTTGTGGTGAGCAGAGCAAACGTTAACGTGGACCAACCAACGGTCATATCAGCTAACAGAGGACTGCTAATGTCACTAACCGGTTAGCTTGCTAACTACCGCTAACCTATAGACGCTTACTGGCAGCGCTCCCCCTCCTTTTCTCTTCTTCCTTTCTCTCCAGCTTGTCCATTCAATTTGAAACGCTTCCTTACACACGTTATAACGTTAACGCTGATTTATTTCCCTCTTCCCTGAAGTCTGCCTTGTTTATTACAACAAATTGTTTCCAGTTTTCACAGAGCGCTTGTCCCACTATATAATTAGGCTCCATACATCTCCAGCTGACTGAACTGAATCAGTTTTTTCCTTGGCAAATACCTAACCAAGCTTATTATGAAGTGATACGCCGCGAAATCGACTCCCTGTGTCAGCTTAGGGTGGTAAATTGTGAGTGTTAGATGTGGTGTGACATTGTCCCTTATGGCACACATGGTTTTTCAGTGCTCTGCGACTCCTTTTGTGTGCTGCTGGAGAATAAGGAGCTGGGCCAGTTGGACAGCTGCAGCATGGCTTCCCTCCTGTCCTGTCCTTGCCTTTTTTTTTTTTTTTTTTTTTTTTTTTTTTTTTGCTAGAAATGGCCATCACGTGTAATGGATGGCGATGTCTTCCTAGTTGATGAGTATTGTTACTGACCAGTGTGCAAACCTGAAGATTTTCCCCCTTCTTTTGTTAGGAATAGCAGTGCTGGTGGCTGATATTGGCTCGAACAGACTGTAATAATGGGGGATTAGGCTCAGTGGCTTGAGATGAATAGCATTTAGGATCATGCTGATAAAGCATTTGTGTGTGTGCATGTGTGCTTGTGTGTTCCAGATTACTGTAATGTCAGTGTGGGAAAGGCATAATTCTTGCCCTGACTTCCAGTAATGTCAGCGCTGATTGACTCTTGACTAGTGATAGCTGGTGCTGACAGCTCTCTTTGTTATAAGTAAGGTCATCTGGGACACCTATCCACTTCCTCATAATGTGACAATGATATCCTCCAAAACCCAAAAGAGGACAATGATGTGGCTCCTTGGTGATTCCTTCAGGAGGAGGCGGGGTTTGATGGGTTAAATTTGAAATGTGAAATCCTAAAATCCCAAATTCTTTTCAAAAAACTTTTTTGTTGAAAAGTGTAGGGCCTTGTAGAGTCTCAAAAAAAAAAAAAAAAAAAAATCAATGCAATAGAAAAAAAATTAAAATTAAATCTATAAAGGAAAATAAGGAAATATGTAAAAATATTACAAATTATATATATAAAAAAACTTTAAAAAATCCATATACCTAACTAAAGATTTCAAAAAATGTATGTGTTTAAAAAGTTTTTAATGTTCATGGGTCAAACTTGAAATTTTTAAAATGATGATGAATTTTATTATTAATTTACATTATATTTTTTTTATGACATTTCATGTTAAGGTCATCTGGGACACCTGTCCACTGCCTCAAACTGTGACAAGGACGTGCTTCAAACCCAAAAGCAGAGTAATCGTTTGGCTCCTCGGAGATTCCAGAGGAGCAAGCTGACTTTATAACAGAAAAATTCTTGCTCCCAAGGGACTGTAGGCTCTAGTCTTATGATGATCATCTCCGGTAGCATGACGCAAAGAGGTTACCAGTGGAACAATCTTGTGATAAGGTCCTGATTCGTGCTAAAAATAGGTTGCGCTGTGTTTGTGTGTGTCTGTTTATGTGTTTTCGGCCATATGTAAATATATTGCTTCGGTTTGGAGTTGCGGGTTTGGACCATTAGTCCTTGGAGTTCCGGTTGCTCTGGGGACTGAGAACAAGTGCTGTTTTGTGGAGGTCCAACGGCCCGCCTCCCTCTTGCATGGGGATTCCCTCAGGCATGCTGTGTGTGTCTGTGTGCTTTCACTCTTGCCTTCTGGTTTTCATGTCAGTGTGTCCACTTGTCCTGTCCTTCCGTTCCCCCACCCTCTCTGTTCTGTTTCTGCTGCATCTCTACATCCCTGCTGCCTCTCCCTGGTTGTTTAGAGGACATATAAGCAGGCTGTAGGCAAGCCTGCCCTGTGTGCCTGTAGCCACTGTATTTCCATGAAGATTCAGATCCACTTTGCAGAGGTAAACAACACAGTGGATTTACACAGGAGTTGGATTGTAGAGCACTGAAGATCTCACCCCCCATGAATAATGCAAGGCCCCTTTGGGCCAATTAGTAATAAGATGCATAAATGTTCCATCAAAATTGCAGTGGTTGTGTTGCAGTGTCATGGTAACGACAAAAAAAAAAAAAAAAAAAAAAAAACACAAAACAAAACAAAAGCAACTCCAGAACACAGTGCAAAAAGTGTCTTGCCTCTTTAATCTTTTGAATCCTTGGAGCCCATGCTCAGACTTTGATTTTGACACATTTTTCTTAACCCTCTGCACAAAAAAACCTTACAGTAACAAAAAAAAAAAAAAAAAAAAAATTTTTTTTTTGTTTGACATGTTTTTTGTTTGTAGAAAGTGTAGAGTCTTGTCTAAAAAAAAAAAAGACCCTAAAAAAGTAAAAAAAAAAAAAAAAAAAAAAAAAAATCAAAGTAAAATGGAAAGGAAGAAAAATAAAAAGAAGTATCAAAGAAAGAAATACAAATTATGTATAAAGTATTAAGTATAAAGTTTTTTAAAAGTAAATTATCTATATATTTCTATCAATATAGATATATAGATTTTTTTTATATGTGTTTTAAAAGTATTTAATCTTCATAGGTCCAGCTAGTGATTTAAAAATATAAATGATATTAATAATTTACACAATATTTGTATTACATTTTCTATTATTATATTACTATTTCAAAAAGAAATGAAGAGAATTTATTACAGGTTTCAAATTAATAGCAACACCAAACAGACCAAATTCTAAGTTAAATATTTGAAAGAGCTTTATTTATTCAAGACATAAATTCTGAGATTATATGTGGTGGTGGCAGGCTGATACTCATAACTAGCTCTGCTAGGGTATTACTTGTAAGTTTGGGAATATAAGGGGAATAATATGAGGCCAAGTGAGACTAGCTGGGCCAATCTGTTCCACTGGAGTGAACAGAGGCTGAGAGGAGCGAGGAAAGTAAATACAGACTGGGGCACTTAGTGCAGTCAGTGGAGCTGCTGGATATGTATTTGTCTGTGCCATGCATGTGCCATGTCAGTGCATGTGTGACAGTGTGTGTGTTGTGTGCATACATCCATTGTGCATGATGTGTAAGCTGCTTTGTCCAGTCTGCAGCAACATGAGCAACCGCTTAATTTCACTGTAATTCAATTCACTAGAAACCGGTAGAATGCAGAAAATGTATGAAGAATCATTTTAACATTTTCTCTCTCTCTCTGGTTTAATCTCACCACAATCTATCAGTGTTCAAGTGTGACATCTAAACAGTTTAACCCTTTGAAATTTGCGCAAATCACTTGATTTCTTTTAAAAAATGGAAAAGGTAATTAGAAAATTAGAAAGTATTAGAAAAAATATACCAATGCTATGAAATTAAGAATATACCAATGCTATGAAATGCTAAGAAAGTAACAGAAAAAAGAAAAGTAAAGTAAAGAAAAAAATAGCAGGGAAAAATTATAAAAAAATTATATTTATTATTAAAAATGATATATTTAAAGGTCAAAACAGTGATGCTGGATCAGGTTTCTTGTGTTTAAATGCTTGTATTAAATGCTTTCACAAGTACTTGGTCCTGAACACAGACCAAAATATCTCTTAATAGGCGCCCTGTAGGGGAAAATCACTTTAAATGGGGATCCATGGCTTATTGAAAGTCAACTCTGGGGTCCAGAACATGAAAAGGTTTGAAACCCCCTCGGCTTGGCCAGTGTGATAGATCCCATCTGGCTGTGTTGGAGTCTCAAGTCCCTTACCTCTGCTGAACTGTAAGGGGACACAGACATCTGGAAATGCACCCTCACTGTGACATCATCATGGCTCTAGTGTCCTAAAAGCATGCTGGGAGTCTGACATTATGCTCAGCGATTGGTATTTCAGGTGTTTTCTTGCCAGGTTGACAGCTTAAAGGGGGATGCGATTCAGTGGGACAATAAAAAAAACACCAAACACAAAATGAGAAAGTAGAAGTGAGTTTGTATCAGATGGCTAAACCCCAGAGTTAGGCCAACATTTCCTGTTAATGTTTTAGCATATCTCTCTCTCTCTCTCTCTCTCTCTCTCTCTGTCTCTCTCTCCCTCTCTCTCTCTCTCTCTCTCCTGCCTGCTTGTGATTTTGCAGCTTCTGTTTCTCTTTTATGAAAGCAGAACTCTCTCTCTCTCCCCCTCCCTCCCTCCCTCTCTGTAACATGATCAGTGTTGCAGCGGAGTGTGTATGGGCTTCTGAAGCGTCACCTCTGAGTTGCGGCGCTGCGGTTCAGCTTGTTGCACATGACAGGAAGCAGAGCCGCTACTTTGGGTGCAACACACACCAGCAGTTAAGAGTAATGCTTTCAACAGAGCTGTAGCCTCACCCCACTGTTGTGTCGTGTGTGTTGCATTGCTCATGTAGTAGCATCTGTATTAAAGCAATAAGAAAGTAATAGATGTCATTTGTTGGCAGCGGTGCGGCACAAACCTGTGACATATCTGAACGGTTAATGTCCCGTTTGATCATCTAAATCAGATTATCAGTAGTGTAATGGTTGAAAAATAGAATGCATTGGGTTTCTGCAGCCTACCGAGCAAATCAGGTTATTGTGGAAAGTTCTGGAAAGATCATGTAGTTGTAAAAAGCTGTCTTTGCAAGTCAAATCACTGGAGAGCACCGATACAAAGAATGTGTTTTTATTTGTGTGCTGATGGATACAAAGATATTTGAGAAGAGAGGCGATTATAGTGTCACATAAACAGCTGATCCCTGAAAAAGACATTAGGTATGACTTTAGCTAGTTTCTGGAATCCTGTGCATCGTGGCTAGAGATTTTTTTGGAGGGAAAGCAGAGGATGGGAACTTTAGTACTGCCTCACTCTCTTTTTCTGTCTTCAGTCACTGGGCACAGCACAAGAACAAAGTCCTGCATCTCAGCTGTGCTGTAATCTTTGAATGCAATGACGAATGTGAACCAGGTGGAACATTACACTCACAAAGGCTTTTGCATACACACTCACACTTTCACAGCTGTTTGAACCTCAGCTGTGGGGGCAGGAGGCCTTGTCAGGGTTTTCTCTCTCTGTCTTTAGCTCTTCTCTCCACTGTCCCTGTTCACTAAGCAGCAGATCCTACAAGTGTTACCAACAGACACAGCGGCAGTGGCTCTGAAGCTGATCAAATTCCCATACATCCTGATTTCCCTTACTTCATGTAGCTTAGCCAAGGCTTATGTGGCCAAACTATTCATCACCATGTTCACCGCTTAACTTGAGCTTGCACTTTGCACTTTCTTGGAATTAATTCTGAATCTTTCCAAGTGGTTTAGCTTGGTACTTGTGATCACATCTTGACCTAGTTGTGGAGGGCTCGGTTAGCCTATGGGCCTGTTTCGCAGATAATACAAGGCTGATTTCATATCATCCACTTCTCTGTGAAACTCAAAACAGGAAGTTATTATGATGTTGAGCTGGAGCCATCATGTTTGTTTTTCCTCTGCTTACTAAGGCTCATTCAGAAAGATGAGCTGTCTTTGACTGTAGCTAACTATCAGCACCAAAGGGCTGAGGTGAAAGGTGGATGAGATATGTAGTCATCATAAGTATTTAGTCATTTATTTTCATGTTGGTGTAAGCAACGTATAATCACCTCCCTGAGCCTTCCTGGAGACTGTTCAATTTCTGTTATGTCTTTGCAGAAAAGTTATTTCTATCTCCTACTCATATGTTTTCCCAATTTCGCTGCTGTTTTGTCACATCTTCCTCTCTCTGCCTCTGTCTCTGGATCTGTTTTCAGTTGTTTCCTCTCAGTCATCTCTTTTTCTCTCCCCCTCTCTCTGAGACACTGTTTCCCTGCTCCGTGACAGTCATCTGAACTTTGCGGTTGTCTCTCTGATCTCCTGTGGCTCTTTTGTTTGGCATTGGTGGTAAAAGCTTGTGGAGGGTGAGCGCTTATGAACTACTCTTCAATGGCAGGGCCAAAGTGGGGCTTGCCAGCTCTAAAACCAAAGTCAAAATGATTATAATGTGGGATCAAAAAGCAGTGCTATTTGTTTGTTCAAAACCAACTGATACATCATCTCTGTCAGAGCAACAAGATGGAGTAAGAATCAATGAAGCCTAATTTGGGAGAATGAGAGACGAGGCATACAGCTACTACAAAGCTCTATTAAATCACAACAGATTAAGTGAGAAGCCTATGTTTTTCAGTCTCATTGTCTGAACTGAACTAGACTAACACTTAAGTGGTTAGGGGAATGTCTTAAAACGCTGCACCCTTTACATTGTCTTTAAGCTGAGACAGACATTGAGAGAGAGAGAGAGAGAGAGAGAGAGAGAGAGAGAGGGGAAACCATCCATTTCCTATTTGATTTACAGTCGTCTTTGACAATTTGACACTCTTCCCACTTGTCTTTTTTTTTTAGTTTGGTTGTACACCGAAATGAAAAATGTTCAATGTTTAAAATGTCCCTGCTCATCACTATGTATCATTTCCGTGTTTACCTCAGGAGCAGCCAAAGATAATTGAGCCATTGGACTATGAGGCCGTGGTGTTTCAGAGAAAGGCCCAGATCCACAGTGACCCCCATCGAGACCTGCTGCTCTGCCCTGTCGATGATGTCTCGGTGAGCCGCCCCCCCACACTACTCCTGCTCTGTCTTATGGGAGTGTCTCTGAACCAGAGTGTTTGAACATGAAGTGTTATGCTAAGGAGTCATGCATTGTACACAGCTGTCTGAATTAACCAAAGTTTATATCCAGTGATTTTGTGCTTTCTTGTCATAATTTTAATTCTGGGAATTATGATTGTTCCTGGATCCATTTAGTGCAAAGTTCCAGTAGCTATCACAGTTTAAGGACTTAGTTGAAGTGGTAATTATCTTTTCTGGCTGGTTAAGCAAGACGGGCAGATGATTTTTGCCTGCATTCAGTGTTTGACCCAAAAAAAAATCCTAAACTGAGCATACAGGATAGCATATTGGAGTGATTTGCTTCATGTGAAAGATGCAGCAGGCACTCTGTAATTTTTTCAATTTGCAATTTTTATGTTCACTCTAGAGCTGCAGTGATTACTCAAATAACTGGTTAGTTGCCAGCTATTAAATGAATTGCCAATGATTTTGCTAAATTAATCAGTGTGTGTAAATTAATAAATAAATTAATTGTTTTGAGTAATTTTCAATAAGAAAATTTCAAAGCACCTCAAATGTGAATATTTTCTGATTTCTTCAGTTCTCTATGACAGCAAACTAAATATCTTTTGGTTGCAGATGGTTGGTTGGGATAAAACAAGACATTTGAGGATGCCATAGTTGGCTGTGGGGAAATTGTGATCAAGATGTTTCACCATTTCCTGCTGTTTTATGGACCAAAAATGAATGGATTAATCAAGAAAGTAATGGACAGATTAATCGATAATGAAAATGATCATCAGTTGCAGCTCTGGTTCACTCTATATTCGAGCCTTAAAGTGATTGCAAGCAGACGGTGTTTAGCAGTGGGCACATTTAATGCATATAAATAGGTTTTAACAATATAACAATCCTCTGATGTTTTAGCTTCATGAGCTCGGTCTGCATATTTCATTGCTGCACTGTATCATTCTGGGCTTGGAGAAATTCTTCACCACGGCGTCATTATTTTTAACACAGGAGACCCCTTTATTGAAATTTTCCTGCAAGCTTCCAAGTGACATCTAGAGGCCTGATGAGTCCTGATGTTTCACTTACAATAAGTTAAAATTGGGCTGTTGTAGTATGTTGTGTGATAAAAATATTGATATGAAACTGAATGGGTATTTGGCACAGAAACTCTTTTGTGGGCAGTGACATTTTTCTCATAAAAAATAAAATTAAATTAAATTAAATAAAAAAAAAACAATAAGTCAACTTTATTGTTGGCCTTGTGGTCCAGCAGGCCTGCAGAACTCTGAGGGAATCTCTGGTATTTGTATTTTTCAGCATGTGGGGGCAATTTTCCTGCTGTGTAGGGTAACCAGGGTTACAAACATGTAAGGCAAACATTTGAGCAAATATACATTAGGCTTAACACAGCCTTATTTACATGTGTATAAAACAGCAGTATCTGAACATAAGTGGAATTTTAAATCTGAAATATCCCCAAGCGTATTATCAAGTCTACCAAAATCTACCATGCAAAACAGAAGCACTGCTAATTCAGTCTATGAGTAAGAACTGGCTTTCCCCTCCTCCGCTTATAATATATAAGAAATGTATCACTTGCATCATGGGATACAGCCAAAACTGGTGATTTGTAGGTGCAAATCCAAAGCTTATCCCTGAGAGACCAGGAAGAGCTGTGTTCAGTGCTTTGCAATAAACAGCCAAATCAGCATGTTCTGTCTGAAGTGAACGTGCTAACAGCTGTAAGAATTCTCTTTGTATAGAAAGTTTCCCATCATAAAACACTTTTCAGCCCCAACACAGCAGCTTACATAGGTCAAATTATTTATGGGAGAATCCAAGTGGTCTGACCAGTCAAATACAATCCAGCCTCACACTCCAGCTCTGTATTTATTGGTGCTGCTTTAAACACATGTGGTTTGGTTTAGAGACACGTCTCGCTCCATGTCTAGTTTTTTCCCATCCTGAGAGAATATGTTGCCGTTCATCTGCTTCTGTGTTTGTGTGCCTCCAGTTTTCTCTCAGGCTTTCTCTCTCCATCTTTGTGTCTCTCTCTGTCTCGCTCTCATGCTCTCTTCACAGCGTCCTTCTAGATAGCATTTGTGGTCAGTTTGATAAAAAGATGACATACTGTCAATAGCAACACTTGATGAGTGTATCTGTTAGCGTTTGTCTCTGTATCTGTTTGTGTATCTTATTATTTATGCATATACACACACAGGAGTCCCAGCTCTCCCGGCAGAGGAGGACTGTGGTTCCCTCGGTGCCCCAGAATGCTGAGCGGGAAGCCAGAAGTCTGTTTGCCAAAGAGGTACTATACAATATCCCACCAGTCACATATGTATGGTTTGGCTGCGCTTCTTAACGTGGTGACCCACAGCACGCTTATGGCAATGACGTCTAAGTTCTTTCTGAATATAAAAAGGAAATTGTGGGAGTTTAAAAATTCAAAACATGGTGTGAGGATTCACATGCAAAGTTAAGTTGTCACAGTAATGCAAGTTTTACTTATTTTTAGGGATGCAGAATCAGTACTGGGTGCTGATACTGCACATGTACATGAGCCATGTAATGTAAGGACTAGTGTTTTTAATCATTAAATTGCTTGCCATGCTTTTGTAACACTTGTGGTACTAAAATATTTCACAATCATTATCACAGTGGTTGGTATCATAACACCTTATGTTACTCTGTATACTCATACTGTATACTGGGGAACAGTATACTGGGGAAGATTCACATCCTTGACAAAAAGTGGATAAAAAATGGTCATTAATTTTTCACCATTTATGTTAGCAAATGGTTTACTGTGTTTATTTCATTCACTCTGGTTCAAAAATTATAAATAAAATCATCCACTGACATAAAATGCGATGTCTTGGTGACACAACACCAGGCTTTATGACATTCACCTAAAAGTATTCACTTGAAACTCATAAACACAGGGCATGCATGCAAGATGGTAGTAAACACTCAGTCTGGTGGTGATAAATTGAAATGGGAATAAAAAAAATAGTTGTGAAATCACTTTTCTGGCATAATGTATATGTGCTGAAGCCAAGGTTTAAGTCTGTGTTCGTTAGCCAGCTCTCACTACAATATGACTTTGAAGCACATGTCCTAGTGATTGGTAAAGCAAATAAAAAGCCAGGCTTATTCAGCATTCATTGAACAAAGATGCATTCATCTCAAGAATTGACTTTACTGAGAATTTCTGCTCACACTTTCACAGTGAATAAAATGCAAAACATGCATTACTGTCACGAATAATAATAACCAAAAGTCAAAACATAGATAAAGATAGGAACAGTATTTTTCGGCTAGCCTCTGGCACTTTGCAGTCTTATTTTCAAATCAGAAATGAGTGATATTGAGTTGGACTTTTGGTAATTTGCTCTCACAGGACTACCAAAAATAGGGAACCAAGCACACTATCCTTCTACATGAGTCACAGCAAAAGGAAAGAACTGTGTGTTTGGTTAGGTCACTTTCCTGGCATGGCATACTTGTTATGTTTGAGTGTGTCTGCTATGCTGCTGGTTGTAATCCAGCTCTCTGTGTTGACCTGTTTGGCAGTGCATCAAGATGTACAACACCGACTGGCACGTAATCAGCTACAAATATGAGGCTTACTCGGGTGATTTCCGAATGCTGCCAAGGTAAGGAGAACAACTTAAACAGAAATAAAATGAAAATGGAGAATGGATATATGGAATATTTGGAAGTTAGATTTGGACTGTGTGTAGAAAATAACATCTGAACACATTTATTGTCAAGTTTTTTTTATATATGTGTGCAAGATTTGTGTTTTCTCTGTGCTCATATATCACTGATACACTGCAGAAGAAACTGTAAGCCAACATACAAATTAAATAAAGAGAACAGAGTTTGATCTCTGTAAAGCACAACAGGTGTAGTCCAGATGTTTTGAATTTATATTTCTGTGATGATAAAGTATCCTAAGAACATCCTGCGTTCAAACCATAACTGAGACAGAAACAAAAGCAGATAGGGAACAAAACAATGGAACAACTGACAAATACACAGCACAGGGGCACGCAGTACTGAATCTTACATATAGTACTAAGGAGACAGTAAAAGACACGTAGAAAGACAAGGGGAACAATTTGTTTGATGCTTTAACAAAAGCAAAGACACTGTACATCACAGAGAAGGCAGGACTGACCAGAGGGGAAGTACAGTGGGGAGTGGGCTGATTTATTGAAGATGACCCTCTCCAACTGTATTTTCACAGCAAGGGCCTGAAGACAGACAAGCTGCCGACTCACGTGTTTGAAATCGATGAAGATGCCAAAGACGAGGTGAGTAGGAGGGCCCAAGGGCTGTTAGATAGAGACATTGATTATTGCAAGCAGGATGAGTGGTCCGCTATTGACTCACTGTGTCCTTTATAGAAGGTTTTAGCCATGCATGCACACAGGGCACTTAGTGAGATGCTATCAACTGAGCTTGGAAATAAATGATCCTTTTAATCTTTAGAATCATGATGATGTGGCTTGTCTTGGTCTGTTAGGAAGATCACTATGCCCGTGTGTTCTGAAAATATGAGCCTATACTCCTGCCAAGCCCAGCACTGAAATTTTGGGTGCCATTAGGCATCAGCAGAAATATTTTGATGACAGTGAATCATAATCATCACTTTCTCTCATCTGTGGCTGTCTATTGTAAACTAATGAGTCAAGGACTAAAAGTAGTCTTTGAAAATAGCAGTCGTTGATGCTTTTCTGTGCTAGAGTGTGCTTCTTAGCTAGCTTCTTGTTGAATTGGGAATTACAGCATGGAGAGTTACTACAATAAGCTGATAGTTGATTTTGGAAAAAAAGAGGCAAAGACACACAACCCTGTCTACATCAATGGAGCTGAGGTGGAGCAAGTGAGCAGTTTCAAGTTCCTGGGAATCAACATAACAGAGAACCTAACATGGACTTCACATATCTCTGCCCTGGTTAAAAAAGCCCAGAAACGGCTGTATTTCTTAAGGAAACTTAAGAAAGCAAAATTCCCACGCCAAGTTCTTGTCAGCTTCTACAAAGGAGCGATTGAAAGCATCCTGACTGGAAACATCACAAACTGTCATGGGATGTGCACGGCCCAGGACAGGAAGACTCTGCAACGAGTGATTAAAACTGCCCAAAACATCATTGGCACCCATCTACCAAGCATCAGTGATATCGGGGAGGTGAGGTGCCTGCGCAGAGCCAGAAGGATCCTAAAAGACAACACCCATCCCAGCCACAGCCTGTTCACCCTGCTGCCGTCAGGCAAAAGATACAGAAGTATTCGCTGCCGTACAACCAGACTACAGAGCAGCTTCTTCCCTCAGGCTGTGAGACTACTAAATGCACCATCTGCACTCCTCCATGTTTAATAATTTTATTTTCTATACAATCAATTAATCAATCAAGAGGGAACCACACTTTAATTTCATTATTCAACCTGTTGTATAATGACAAATAAACTTCCTTGTATCCTTGTATCCTTGTACAACTTATATACTTTGGGTCCTCTAGTCCGTTCAGCCCCACAGAGACTGAATGCCGGGCAGTGAAACCAGAAGCCTTATAGTCCCTATAAATAGCCCTCATCGACCCTCCTCCCCCTACCCTCAGGCCGGATATGGATAAACTTAGACAGAGAAAGGGTTGTAATTGGAGGAAAATACATGCTGCCCTGCCGCTGTGATGGGGAAGGCGGAGGAAAGGGCTCTGTCACTCTTTGAAGCAGCCCTGGCTAATGTTACATTAGTTCCATATACTGTCGCTCTGTCTGACACAGGCCACTCTCACCAGTGCATTTAAGAACACATGCGCACACAATTAATATTCACCGCCCCCCTGAATAACCATAGCCAATTAATCAATAACAGTACAACCAAGGACACTGGAAAAGGGGAGGTCATGTTGAACACTGGTGGAGGTATGAGGTAGGGTGTGTCTGTCGATTGCTGTCTGTCTGAGGGCCATTTGAAGAACGTGAAGGATGGACACTTAAGCAAGAGGATGGAAGAGAGCTGCCAGCCAATTAGATTACAGGATGCAGCTGGAGAGAGAGGGACGGACTTGCGAGTGCAGAAGACAGACTGCCACTTCAGTGTGCTTACGGCTGAGCTGTTTGTGCACTCTCAGAGGCAGTCCACCAGATGCACACACCTAAACCCATCCCATCCCTTTTTGTAGAATATCCAATAAAACACTATGAATTCCCTCATGCATATTCTCTCCGTGCATATTTTCTGAGGCATATTCTCTGAGTATGTGAGGGCTTTCGTTGCAGAATTTTATTATATAATCCATAATACCGTCCCATGTTCATAGCATTGCCTAAGTGGATTATGTCTCCTCATACTGTAAATTCCTTTGTGTGGCCGGATGCATATTCTCTGAGTATGTGAGTGCTTTCTTAGTGTCCATTTCCCTTGTGATGAATGTTTGTGTTTTCCATGGTGGTGATGAACAGCCCCGTGATGATTCTCTCACTGCAGTGTAGATGGAAAGGCTGGCCTGAAAAGACAGAGGTTAATTTGTCATCATGACCCCTATATGGCAAACCACAGAATGCTGCCCTTTATAAAGTGAATTGGCTGGACAACATTTGATTAGAGATGATGGGATTTCCCTCTGACTCGTGTGTTTATTTTGATCAGTGAACATTCCTTGCACCCACCTACAGTACTATTGCATAAATAGTTTCTTATATGTATAGTGTCAACAACATTAGAGTTTTGACACTATACGCTGTTTAGAAGTAGGGATGCATGGATATATTGGCACACTACTGATATTAGCTGATATCAGTTTTAAAAAGTAATATTAATATCAGTCCAATGTAATTGTTACTTCTCATATCTAGCCATTGTAGAACTATTAGCCCTTTACTTGTTGTGACATTTTTTTCAAGGACTGTATCATTTCAAACAGTTGCCACATTGCCAGCACAATGAAACTAATGCAGTCCTTTTCCTGTTTTGCATCTGCATGTATAGTAAGATTCTGCCTATCTGTATTAATATCAGTTGATATGAAATTATCAGATATTGCCTCAACAAAATATTTAATAAACAGACGCAGTGTTGTGTATCTTATATGCGCTGCTATACTTACATGAGCATGCATTATATAGCCTGTCATGATGGATTTACAGTGTCATGTGTATCTGCTTGTGTCTGTGTGCTTACGTGTGTGCTGACGTGTGTGTGTGTGTGTGTGTGTGTGTGCATGCACATGTGTGTCTGTCAGGACTCATCGTCGCTGTGCTCCCAGAGGGGAGGCATCATGAAGCAGGGCTGGCTACAGAAAGCCAACATCAACAGCAGCCTGTCTGTCTCCATGAGGGTGAGTCACCACCAGACCTCCTCTCTGTTAATCATACAATATAACAACAACAAACACAACAACAGACACAGCAACAACATGCAGGCATCAGAACAAAACTACATAACCACACCACGCCATCGGCAGTGTGTAAATGTGCAAATACTACTACTGCTGCTGTCAGTGAAATTATTTATTTATGCAGCACTACATAACAGTTTCAGCAAAAGTAAGATTTATAAAAGCAAGACAAGACACATAAAAGTTAACCATAAAACGAGTTCAAAAACAATTACTAAAGATTATCCAAGTCCATAAAAAGAACTTTAAGAACTGAACAGTGCAGCTCTGCAGCATCTTCTATTCTATTAGGCATTTTAAACAATTTAGCAAAGCCACAGATGTACTCATAAGCCATATTTCTGATTTTTCTGTCACATGATGAGCTAGTAGCAATGAATCATGACTTCTTGTCCACTGCTGTGATATATAGGTGTTCAAAAGGAGGTACTTCTACCTGTCCCAGCTGCCTGATGGCTCCTATATCCTCAATTCCTACAAGGATGAGAAGAACTGCAAAGAAACTAAAGGATCCATCTACCTGGACTCATGCATAGACGTCATTCAGGTATGCCAGCCTTGAACTGGGGCTGTGACCAATTCAATATTTTTCCTAAAACTGACAGGTGTTTCACACAATTTTCTAAGCAGTATATTTTGGTATGGTTCAGTATGGTTCCAACAAATAGGTTGCATGTTAGACAAAAATCCAAGCTGACCACATTCTAAGTATTACTCATTGTCTCCCTGACACAACAGCTTATATGGTATGATGTAAAAATGTGCCCGCATATGTGTTGCAGCTAAAAATGTAGCTGTTTTGTCTGTAGTAGAGTATAGCCTCTCAAAAACCTAATGCTTAAGTTTAGCTGGTTAGTTAGACAAAACTTTTGGGCAGAAGTGGCAGGGCATTGACCTCACCCAAACTCTGGCATTTGCAGAAACGCATCTTACTGCAATGAGCAGTGTTTGATTATGGGCAAGTCAGTGTCCTCTCTGTTTCTGCTTTGGAGTGAAATTTGTTGCTAACGGAATTGCTTTTTTTTTTTTATGATCTGATGATTCAAAGATGGCTGCCACCGTCAGCCTCTTGACACAACACAAAGATGTAACAAAAGCTTATTGTAACAAGGCTATACAACGTAAAGTGTTGAGTGAATATAGAATGAAATACAACACTTGGATCATAACAAAAAAAGAAAAAAGAAAAATGAATAACCATGCTTTTTTGCTGCTCTTCGTGCTGTGCCCGCTGTTACTCAGCTCTTGGCTCGAGTCCCCACCCTTGTGAAAGTCAGTGTGTTTCCTATTCTCACTGCTTCCGCCACGCTCCGGGGGCTTTTCACTGCTTAGACTGGATAGATTTACTGCATTCCATTTGCGTGGGCAGAAAGAGACAAAGTCTGGTGCTAGCAGATTTGCGAGTGGCTGCTCCTGCCTCTTGGCACAGGGTAGTACCTCAGTCAGGTCAGGAGTGACTCGACAGGCTGCCAGGAGGCTTTCACTTCGATGAATGCACACAGGAGATGAATGGGCAGAAGAGAGTACAGAAAGAGTTATTCTGGCGAGTGGTTGTGATGTGAAAGCCTGCAGAGTCTGGTCTGTTTGGCATGCAAAGCAGGTGTTGTGCCTGTAGGAATTGAGCTTTTTTTTTTTTTTTTTTTTTTTCAAAGCAAATTGTATTTGAAGGATGTAATAATTCAGTTAACACCAGAGAAACTGAATCACCACTTTATGATTTTAGGCTATATTTCACATTTGTATGTTAGTCATAGCTCTTTTCCAGAGGGACTTATAACACATGAAACAGCAAAACAAGCTAATTATCCTATTTCACCAATATTACAAGCAACTAGTATCAAGGAGTGGGACTGGAATTTTTTTCCTGGCTTTCTCTGGTGAGGTTTAGATAACATTTGTAACATATCCTCTGTATGGGCACACAGCAGCCTTTAAGAAGGACCACAAGTTTATTTTAATCCCTTCAGAGGCCCTGTGCAAGGAAAAGAATCCTGTCCCATGTTAATTTGCCATGAGATCAGTTGTTAGTTTTAATTGGTGAGTAAGGGGGAAATAGTGACTCGCACCATGCCTAAACCTCTCCCTAAACATCCTTTTTTCCCTCTTCAGTGCCCAAAGATGCGGCGGAACTGCTTCGAACTGAAGATGCAGGAGCGCTACAGCCACTTCCTGGCAGCAGACAGCGAAGCAGAGATGGAGGAGTGGGTGGTCACGCTGAAACAGGCTCTGCAGAGCAGCATCGAGGCTGGGCAGGACAGGAGGAATGGTGGGGACTCACTGGACTGTGTCCTGGGTGAGTTATACGTACATCTCAAAAGGATCTTTCACTGAAACCTACTATTTGCATACTGGCAGCATTTTAGGGTTTAACCTTTTAAGCCTCTAGTAACGATAACCACGTTTACAGTAATCCCAAATCTGCTAGGGATCCCCCTGACACTTATTGTCTGTCATGACATGATATATAGCCTTGCCTCTAGTACAGGGATAAGGCATAGTGTAAATTCTACCCAAACATGTTCAGCTGTACATGTACAGGTATCTCAAAGGTCAGGATGCTATAGATAGCAAATATGAATCTGAGGAATGCTTTGGCTTGATATATCTTTAACAGCTAATTGCCTTTTCATTCCCTAACCAGATTCTTTTGAATTGTTTCTTACTTTAAGTGGAAGTTGTGGTGAACTGCTGAACTCTTGTTTGTTCTAGCTATGGAAGGATGCCAGTGATTTTATGCAGTTTTTGCATGTCATGCCAGCATCTCAAAACCATTGGGGCTATGATTTTTCCTATAATAATATACCCTGTGCAGAATATCCCACTGAAACCAGACAGGCCAAGCTTGGTCACAGATCCTCAAGATGCTGATGCGAGATTGGGAGGTCTTCCAGAAAGGAGGAGGTCACTTGGCTCATTGTCTGTCACTCCTGCACAGTAGTGGGGGGAGTCAGCTGAATGAGGAAAGGCTTCTCTTAGATTTGGCAAATAGATGAAGGAAATGCCTCCCACTCCTCTAGAAGGTATCACTTAAGCCATGAGGAAGACAAAAATTTCTACTGCAGACAGTAGAAAAGGGGGCCATTTATGAAACGTTGTGACAGCATGTCACTCTTTGAATCCCAGGAACCCATGGGCATGCTTTTATTTTGAAAGATTTAGTTTATTCTGTGGAACAAAATTAATTGTTTTCTTAAAAAAATGTTTTCTTTAATTTTATGGAAATTTCGATGTAAATTAATTTTAAATATGCAGTTTTCTTTTATTTTAGTTGTATTTATTTATTTATTTACACATTATTTATGGTCATTTTCATGCATTTTTTAAGCTAATGTTTTTGCTAATTTTTTGGTCTTTTTGGCTTTGTTTTTGGTTTTTTGTGTTTTTTTTTACTTGGATTTTTTGGGTGTTTTTGCAGCAATTTTCTGATAATTAAATTTTATTTATTTGTTCATTATTATTGTTGTTGTTGTTGTCAAATCTTTTGTTTGTGGTAATTTATAGAGTTAAAGTAATCTTTTGTCATTTAAATGTGTAGCGTTTTTGAATTTGCTCAGGTCTCAAAGAGTTACATCTCTCAGTTTCTCTATTATGATTGATTTGCAGTAGCTCAATTTGCTGTCTGTTCAAAGGCTTGCTTGTGACTGACATCTTTTTTTTTTTTATCAGATGACGACACCAGCAGCCAGGGTAAAGGGGACAGTCTGATGGAGAGTTTGGGGAGGAGCTTACACCCTGAACTTTTGAAGGTACTGCATGGATTTAACAACGGCCATTATTGGAATCCCTAGAATGTAGTTAATGACTGGTGGAATGATCGATGTTTATACAATTGATTGGTTGACTGATTGTTTGATGGATCTACTGCACTGTACTGAAACATATACTCCCACATTTCAGCTTCATTTCCAATATCACATGTGTTGGTTAGTTATTTTCAACAAAAGAGAAGGACATGGAATTTGCACACATGGTAGAAAGGTTTAATAGTATAATTATTTATAGAATATCCTGTTTCATTGTCATGTTTTTTTGCAGGAGTTAATAAGGTATGAGGAAATTTCCTTTATGAAAGTTAAACAAAAATTGTTGTCATTCTGGGATCAAGAATTCATCATTATGATCTTCATTATTGAGCATCCTATATAAAGAATTATTTTTAAATTACAACATGGTTTATTAAAAATTCTAACATTATAAAAAATAATCTATTGCTTAGAGCAGCCCAAAAGGAGCAGCTCTCTTGTTTAAGGCTCCATGTTACAGTCAGCTGTCAAACCCTGCGAGCAGGAGTGCTTATTCCACAGCAACCACGCTGTTTTAATACGTCTGTAAACCCAGAGCTACACACAGACAACAAAGCCCTCTGTGCACTGCTGCTGTTTCAGTCTGTTTGCTCTGGGCCACTCTAGCACAGCTTTTCCCTCTCCGCGTAAAAGACCGTAAAAGACCACTTGAGTTTGTCCACAGGCTGGATGCTGTGAGAGGAGAAACAGGGGAGGAGGAGAGGATAAAGGGGAGGAACAGGGCTCTCACTATGACCTGAGGGCTTTGCTTTGTTTGTCTCCACAGATTCCCCCCTCTCTCTCTCTGTCTGGGTCTGTTGGAGTGTTTGTCTTGCTTTCCCACTCTGCCTCTGTTTGCCTTGGTGCACCAGCAGAGAAAATACTACGGGGCAATTCAGTGAACCCTGGTCCAATTTACTGTTACTGTAGCTAATAGTATTTTTTTAAACCTCATTTCTATTGTCCAGTTTCTCTAAAACCCTTTGATTTCTTGTTATAGACTTACGTTTATGCCACTCTTTGAAAACGGGGTTTACAAAGTGATTAAGCAATCACATACTGTAGAAACATGCATGAAACTCTTAAAATACAACAAAAATAAAGCACCATAAAGTAAAGATACAAGATTCAAATAATATAAAAAACAGCAGGATTAAAAACATCACATAAAGTACTGCTAAAAATATGTTTTAAGAAGTGATTCAAAAAATGATACTGATTTATGATTGCTTCATACGTAATTCTTTTTATCTGATTGGTCATTCTTATTCTCTCTTTCTGTCCCTCTGCAGTACGCCAGGGAAACAGACCAGCTCAATAAAATCAACAGGAATGAAGGCAGACAAAAGCTTTTCTCTCTGGATCCTGAGACACAGGTATAGATAGTGCCTCTTTGAAACATTTTGTTGTGCCATTATTTATTTATTTCAATATCGATTCAAACATTCTGGTCTCTTTTTCATGCTGTTTCCTTCTCCCTCATCCTCACTCGACTCTTCTCCTTTTTGTTGTGGTGTTGTGGCTCTTCCCACCTCTCCCGTCTCTCTTCCCTCCTCCCACCCTCTCATCTTTTCCTCCCTCTGTGGTGTCCAGAGGCTGGACTTCTCAGGCATCGAGCCAGACGTCAAGCCGTTTGAGGAGCGATTCGGCCGTCGCGTTGTGGTCAGCTGCCACGACCTGACCTTCAGTCTTCAGGGCTGCGTCACTGAGAAGGGAGACGGCGTCCTCACCAATGTGCGTCATTCTGTACCACTGCTACGAGTTCTACTACTGCTACTACTGCTAATAACAACAAGAATAATAATGAAATACAATAAAAACATCAGTATTTATAATGTGCTATTAAATTGCCACCTGAAGTCTAAATGGTCCTCACTTCAGTTGACCTTTGGCAGAGATGAGGTTGCTACTTGTGGCCCACAGATTGCTATAAATGATTAAAAAATGTTAACACTAATTCCAGACCTAACAGGTAACCAGTTAAGATGTTTTGGCATTGATCCTGCCTGCTGCTACATTTTGAACAAGCTTGAGATGATGGGTGGTGCTGGAGGCAGGAGTCTTAACTACTTCAGCACATCCAGCCAGAAGACGCAGCTTCCCTTTTCACACCACACACACCGTCAGCCAGCCTAGCCCTCTGCAGCACTGCCCCAGATAGTCTGTCTTCATAATTCATGTCTGCCTGTCAAGGAGCCGTTCCAGCAGCTAGCAGCTGAGCCAAAACAGGATAAGGCAGCACATGGTAGAGAGGCAAGACTGGCAGTACATTTTGTGTGATATCGATTTTCATTTTGTTCATGATAAAAATGCATCTAGTTTAATTAAAAACCACTGAAGATTAATACGCATTACTCTGTGCTACTGCTACACTCTTTTTTTAGTTTTAGTTCACTTCAGATGGAAATAATTGAGCCAAAAACATTATTGTCCCATATAAACAAAGACTTAAGCTTACGCAGACAGCCAGTCTGATGAATGGTGCGTATGCCTAATACGCTGTGCAATGAATGAAGAACTTGCTATTAGGATTAGGCAGCAGTTTGGAGCATGGTTGTGTGCTGCCTTCATCAGAGTGGATTAAAGCTGTCATAAAACACCGGGTTAAATCTCCTCTTGCTTGCTGGAGCATTAGAGGCTGGAATGAGAGGTAGGCTGGCTGATTTGTGTGGTTTGGAATCTGTTAGGCACTTTCCCTTTCCCTAATGTCCCTCTCTTCCTCCTGCGCTTTCATACACTCAGATAGGTTTACTGTTTCCTGGAGGGAGCGAGGCTTGTCCATCAAGCAGCAACCATCAGTGTTGGCATACGTGCATCATAATCATTCAAACTCGTGTGGGCTTGGCTTATACAGAGCACACATTTGCCAATAGATTCAGGCAAACATAAACACAAGTGCAAATTTTTGAAGGCTTGTATCACAACAATACAATATTTTTTGAACAAAGCTGCTAGGAAATAACGTTTCACATCGATAATTTGTACTGTGTATTCATCTTTGACAGTTTGCATGCCAAACTGTCTATCTATGAATCAATGTATATACATATATAAAAGACATTGATAGATATATTGCTAGTTTTTTTCTGTTAAGTTTTCTGTAGTGTATTTAAGCTTCATGAATATCATAGCAAAGCAACACACACACATGATAAAATGTACTTCCACACTCTTCTCTCTCTCCAACCATCTCTCTGCTCCCAGGTGGAGCCGTTCTTCATCAGCCTAGCTCTCTTTGATGTTTCCAAGAGCTGCAAGATTTCGGCCGACTTCCACGTGGACCTCAACCCGCCCTGCGTGAGGGAGATGCTGACCGACGCCTCCGGCCAGCTCTCCCCTTCCTCAGACTCGGAGGGAGGTGGTGGAGGAGGACTTGTGGAGGGAGGCGGGGGAGGCGGAGTCGTGGTGAATGGAGACACGGGGAAAGGGAACAGCCTGCCTGTTCTCCAGAGGGTGTCGGAGTCTCTGCTGCGCTTCCCGACTCAGGTACCAACTTGACTCTACCATGCAGCTTCTCAGATTGAGCAAATGCATGCCTGAATCATAGCCACAGCAGGCTGTAAGATTTGGGTGTGAAACTTGAGTCACTGTCATGCCATTCATCCGTTATTTGGTGTGAATAACGCAATGTTCCATACTTGTTGGAAAGCGTCTCCTGATATCAGTGCCTTCCTGAAAGCATGTATTGATGGTATTCACTCTTGGACATTATTCCACCATAATCTGATTATTCTGTCTATTTATAATAAGAACAGTATATGTGATTTCCATAGCATTTTAAAAGTTAGTTTATCTGTTGCTTTAACATTTAAATAAAAGCTAATACTCCCACAAATTAAGACAAGTAAAAACAAGAAAGCATCACAAGATTAAAAGATGTAAACATGAAACTAAAATCATAATTCATTTCCTTTGATCTGAAATGGAGAGTAAAAGTTGCATATTTGGTTTGTATAGGTTCTCACTGCCAAATTACATGTGAATTACATCTGAAGACCGTTACCAAGACCCCAGATTTTGGTATCTGGGTGTCAAAGCAAATCTAATTCCAGTCCCTGTAACTTAAACTAACCATGGTGCACTTGTCTCTGCTCTTTGTTGTCATTTAATCTCTTTGGCATTGATACCAGATAGGAACACATAAAGAAAAAGCTGCGTATGAGCTTCAGTCAGAGTGCAATTTACCTTTAGTTTATTTTATTATGCCAAGCTTTCCAAGCATGCGTAGCTGCTTGCTATTAGATGCAAACATCCGTCTCCATAAAACCTTGCATTTTGGAGTCATTTCCTGCAGCTGATTCAAATTACATTCTCACTCTTAACAAACTGCACTGCAGTTGAATTGGAAGATGACTGAGGGCCAGATTTATGGGCATGAAATTGCACTTTGTGCTTTTTGGGCAATTTGTGATCACAGTCTGCATGGAATTAATGTCAGGCAGTAGATCATTTTGCGCATGGAGCAGAGCACCTGAATGGTGGAGCACTGGAATTTTTGCAACATGGAAACCTCAACCAGTGTAGAAAGTAAAATAAAAGACAAATGGTGACACTAAAGCTGAAATACTGGTTAGTGAAGTGACACAGTGGTATTTTAGAGAGATGCCTGTGACCACAGAGTGAACTTGGGCATCTATTTCACAGAAAATGAACACATTGGGCTTCATTCACCAACCGTTCTTAGAGCAAATTTGTTCTTAAAACCCACTTTTGCAGTTTTCAAGACGTTTCTGGCGTTCACCAACATTTTCTTATTTGAGATTTATTCTGAGGTAAGAATAGAATCTATGCATTTTTTTTAAATTTCATCAGTTATGTGTCCTTCTCCAGATACAGCGTTGACAATAACAGCACCCATGCATCTGATTTTCTGTTACTTAGTATCCTTGATGTTAAATATGACAGCTCTGGGTTTTGCATCCGGTGGATTTCAGCTCCCTTGCACAATTGCAGCGTCCACTGACACACCGCCCCTAGTTGTGTCCATGCGTGTGTGCCTTCTCATGCCCATGCCTGTGCTTTCCATTTATGGGTCCCCGCATGTGTCTTCACTTGTTTTGTGATCACCGTCTTGCACAATGAAAAAGATTCATGACAAGTAATTTAGTGTTCACTTCCTGCAACAGAACATCCTATTTTTTTTTTTTTTATGATTCTGTGTGTGCACACGGCCCTGCAGTCTCATGCCCTATTATGGAAACTTGAGGGGAATTTACCATTGCTGAATGCCCTGGGTTCTGCTTGAGGTTTTTAGCCCCATTAAAAGGGTTTTTTCCTTGCCACTGTCGCCCTGTACTTGCTCTTGGGGGAGATTTTGGTCCATGGATTCGGCCAATATCTGTTTGGTTTCTGTAAAGCACCTTGAGATTACTTTTGTTATGATTTGACATGGGACAGGGACAGGGACAGGGAGCGGAGCAAGGCAGAGTAACTGTTCCATCAGATGCACCTATCAGAACAGATGGAGAGCATCCCTGGGTTGTCAAGGTACATGAAGCCTAGTTTATTATTTTACAGTAATATCTCTTCTTTGTTTGGGTTTAACTCATAAAATGGTCAGAGTTTTTGTTCACTATTATAATATGTGTATCAATTCACTAATGTACGCTTAAACATATATTACTGCAGTCTTTCAAAGAAACTATATTTTGATATAGTTTATTAGATGACGAAATACCCTAAAGCTCCCCTGCACACTTTTCATGGTGCACCCAACCATTGTCATTAAGATTTCTGTGCACCGATTTTTGCAACTCCTGTAAATCCAGCAGATTGTCTGATCAAACGCACTTATTATATCCACTCCTATCATTTCTCAATCCTCCCGTAAATGCGTAAGGATACAAGGGAGAAACACATTGTATTAGTATGGCATCTGTGCTTCAGATGATGGGCAAACTGTGTTTCCAGGCAATTGCATCTGTTTGGTAAAATAACACACATATTGCAGAGA